>NC_091123.1:169117224-169332224 GCF_040183065.1 Periplaneta americana | reverse complement strand
CTGACGAAGATGTGAGTGGTTTTCATGGATCGCACTTGCCGCACATAATGTTTACTCTTTACATTGTTCACGCGCGAAAACATAAACAAAAAAACCATTATGTCCCTGGAGTAGATCGGGTAGCATCGGTAAGCTGTCACTTGGACCTTGCAAACAATGCGCAGAGACGATATCTTTAAATTTACCGCTTGAACTTGCTCGTTTCGAAGGGGTGTTGGATGAATCTAAATAGCAAAGTGTGAAATTCTCTGTTCCTACAGCGCGCAAAAATTTCATTCGAGTGATAGATAGTATCATGGCTACTACCGCAAAGCGCTGCTGTTGCACAATGGATTCCGCGAAATGCAAGCGAAATATTCCTGCGCTCAAATCATCGAGCGTTACTTCGTCTTTATAGTTGCGACGTTGGCTACACTGCTGTTCACGTCACATGACTCACATGACCACCATTTAAAATTGTCATAAGATTACGAAAACTTTTAGTATTTTTTACGCTATTATGTATTAATGTATTACAATAATTATGAACTGATGAATGTACATTGCCATATTCAGTACTAAAAATAAAAATTGTACGTATTTCAAAACTTTATTTTTAAATATCTAGGCCTATATGAAAATTACTAAATTTCAACATGGAAAAAAATGTTTGTGCAATACAATGTGTCTTTACATAACCTATAAACGTATTTTCCAGTTATCCGACACTGGCTTTGTCCCACAATTGCCGGATGCGAGGAATTCTACTGTATTCAAAATTGCCTGTAAGCGTACATTTTTAACATTCATAGAGTTTTTGCGACCCTTCCACAGTTTGGACAATAAAACGAAACCTATTTCATCTATTCCAATAACCTAAAATGAACTTCTTAAAAACCTAAAAATTCGGTCCCTAATGACTACGGTGACGTCGAAGATGATGATGGTGATGATTTCAAAAATGATGATAGTGATGACGTCGAGGACAAAGATGATTACGAGGACGATTCTGTTGTGTTGACGAAAATTATGCTAATGATGATAATGGGAATAATTTGGTGATGATATTTATAACTTGAATAATGACTATGATGGCAACGTTGGTGATTATAAACGACAAGTTCACACCTGTGGAGTAACGGTCAGCGCGTCTGGCTGCGAAACTAGGTGGCCCGGGTTCGAATCCCGGTCGGGACAAGTTACCTGGTTGAGGTTTATTCCGGGGTTTTCCCTTAGCCCAGTACGAGCAAATGCTGGGTAACTTTCGGTGCTGGACCCCGGACTCATTTCACCGGCATTATCACCTCCATTTCATTCAGACGCTAAATAACCTAGATGTTGATACAGCGTCGTAAAATAACCCAATAAAATAAAAAAAATATATAAGCGATCTGCTCATGAAAGTAATGACAAATGACGGTGAATAACTTGGCTGCCATTTAACCATATTGCAGAAGACATGTTGGTTCTTTAAGACTGTAACCCAATAAAATAAAAAAAACATAAACGACAGTCAACGTAAAAGCGATCTGCGCATGAAAGTAATGACAAATGATGATGAATAACTTGGCTGCCATTTAACCATATTGCGGAAGACATGTTGGTTCTTTAAGACTGTAACCCAATAAAATAAAATAAAATATAAACGACAATCAACGTGAAAGCGATCTGCGCATGAAAGTAATGACAAATGACGGTGAATAACTTGGCTCCCATTTAACCATATTGCGGAAGACATGTTGGTTCCTTAAGACTGTAACCCAATAAAATAAAATATATATAAACGACAATCAACGTGAAAGCGATCTGCGCATGAAAGTAATGACAAATGACCTGTGAATAACTTGGCTGCCATTTAACCATATTGCGGAAGACATGTTGGTTCTTTAAGACTGTGAATGCGCATGCGCACAGTTCTTCGATTGTAACAGTAGCACAGGACGCATGCAAGGCTGTGGTTGTCATATTTTAGCGCAGTATTCTCTCTTCTGTGGTAGCTCGTCACTCTAAATTAAACGCAGATCCGACCTTCACCTTCTGCTTGCTCTTCGTTATTTTTGTCAGCTTCTTATGATGAGATGGCGGCTGCCTCCCTCCATCCATCAGACACAACATTCCGAGTTGCCAAGTCGTCATTGTTTCTACGTTTCGAACGTAAAACTGACTCACGCAGTTTTAATTTAGCCATTGCCATTCAACTATAGCGTAACCACTAGAGCCCGGATGTTTAGGCATTTGTAACAGTTAAAATAGGCAGGCAAAAAAGGCAATAAAACGTAAAAAATAGGCACAATAATCTTTGAAAAAGACATTATAAATTTTAAAAAGGCATAGGCCCGGTTTCTTCAACCTTTGTTATAATGCACCTAACATAGCGTTAATTAACTGTAAGTTAAAAGTACGAATTGCTGTTAAAAATATTGCGTTTCTTCGACTTTACATTTCACATTTTAACATTCTAGTTCTTAACTCTCTGTTAGGACCAGAGATTCTAGAGTTTAACCATAACCTATAACCAAGTATAGGCTCACTTCTGTTTTCTGAACTCTGACAATTGCGATTCTCGCTTGTTTCTGTTGTTTGATTCAGAGAGGATAGAAGTCTTTCTATTCTCTCAGGTTTGATTTCTGCTTCTTTCCTCGTCTGTATCACAATAGCGTGGAGCGGCGTATTGGTGTTGCTGTTATGAAATTGAAAACACTGGAACAAAAAGAAATCTTGGGACTAATTATTATTTCTCTTCTTTCGAAAGAAACCTTCTGCTGGAAATTATTTTCCAATATAAACCAATTAATGAGAATAAACAAACGGATCTAAGTTGAAAGCGAAAAGTGAGGCTTGGCAGAAAATAGCCTATACCTTTGTATGAACTTCTGGTCTGTCAAATCACAGAAATCATCCGCTCTGTTTATGTTTTCATGGATATCATTTTCTAAATAATCCAGATATAGAAGTTCAGCATCTAACACACCAGCCATATTGCATACTTCTATGCTAACAGAGAGTTACATTATTTAACTGCATGAAATTGGGCAGTTAAATTAACGTAGGTTTTAACAGCCTGTTAGTACTAACAGTAGTTGAAGAAATGCTTCAACTATTAAGTTTACAGTTAAAATGGAATAACACACTGTTATAATTTAACAAAGGTTGAAGAAACCGGGCCTAGCAAAAAATTTAAATTATATCATCATAACTCACATGCTTACTTCGTAATTGACACATGTTGACTTATAAAATACTTTTGTTTTGTGATTAACTGTCTTTTCACAAACCTTGCATAACAAAACTGTTCCATCGGTTTAAAGCACATGGGCACCAAATTCACCAACGTAAGCATGAAGATTATTGTGTAATGGTTTACTGAATTTAGGCATTCTAGCTAACCGATCTTATATCTTCGTCACCCAACAATAACTGGCTGTTCCTCACTCAGATTTCTTTCTCCTACAATAATAAACACGTGTAGCACAGAACTGTAACAGTAAGATTTGAAAATATGAAAGCAAACAATTAGAAATGCTACGTGACAACTTCTATGAGAACGAGCTTAATATTTATAGTCGCGACGCTATTATTCCCGGCGTGACTCCTCCTCTTTGCTTGCGTCTTAGGAAGTGAAAGCTCTATAAAGTCTAGGTAGGTAGTATCGTTCGCCATTTTTGTTCTTTCGTTGCCGAGCTATCAGACGAGGAATCTATTTGTCACATCATTAAAAATTATCATGTCGTAGCTCCTATGATAATAAATCAAACGCACTGTAATTCAGCAAATAATTGAGCGGCAAATAACGACTTCGTGTGCTTTCTGCGAACGCCAACGAAAGAGCCAAAATGGCGGGCGATTATATTAAGTATTTATCGAGCCTTAGGAACTGCATAGCGTAATTATTATCGAATCACAAGACGCACACGTTTAAATGTAGCCGACCTGCAACGTGATTGGCTGCCGGAAATAAGAGCGACGGGACTGTTAAATTATAAAGCTGATTGTTGGTATTGTGAAGACGACAATATTATATTTGTAACTGTGGATTGTCGATCACTATTAATATTACACCAATAGTATTAAAGCACGATTATTAGCAGATTAAGTACCGAAATAAATTACTTTTATTATTTACTATTGTTAGTGAAGTTAGTCATTGTTTCAAATATTTAAATTCATACACATTACATCACAATTTATTAGAAAATTGCAAATAAGCAAGAAATATTGCTTTAAAATGACAAAAAAGGCATTTATTAGTAAGGAACACCTCAACCCCATCAGGCCTGATGTACATTACAGTGTACATTGTTTCTTTTTTGGAATGTCTTCGATACTTTTAAATATTTTGAAAAATTCAGTGTGATAGAAATGGAAAATATTATTTTTGAAACATTTCTATATTTGAATTAAAAATTAAATTAAAAATTTTGGGGCCCCAGGGGTCAAAATTGTCTCCAAATTTTTATTTTCTGTGAAGACTTGATTTGAGAATTTTGGATCCCCAGAATGATTATGTGACCAGTTTTTTTTTTTTTTTCAAATTTGTTTAATATAAATTCAGGTCTGAATGGGGTTAAAAAGGCAAAATAGACAAATAAAAATGGGTCCTATCACTTTTACTCCAAATCACATTTATATCTATGCAAATAATGATTTACTTCCGCTCAGTAAAAAAAAGGCATTTTTCCAAAGATCCGGGCTCTAGTAACCACAATATAGCAACGTCGTATGCGTTATCCAAAATTTCTCTCTTCCCAAATCAGCTTCTTAGCTTTAATACTGCGATAGTGACAAAAACTAAAACAAAGGAATACTTTAAACTACATTAATTCAACCAAAACGTGCAACCAGCTGAATGACTAGTCCAGCTGTTCCCAAACATTTTGAAGACGCGATCCACTTTTGAGCGAAAATTTTGTTTTCGATCTCTCGCCACTACCGTACCGGTACCCCCATTCGAAAAATACTAATTCCTGTAATGTCGTGCAATGTTCGAACATGAGAGGGGATATCAAGATACTACAAACTTCGCCCTACTCCTTAGGCATCCAGCAGTACGTGGAAGTGAAGCATGTAAACTAAAATAACCGGGTCCATTGAAAACCGGTCATAGGCCTTATGTTCGGTTCATGTTTGCCGAGTCTCTGCAGAACCGAAGCTCGCTTCGCGTTTGTTCAATCTTTCCCCTTCCTTACATATGTTCGGTGCCTTTCTCCTTAGCTCCTCCTCTCCTGCGCTTTTATGCTTTAGCTGAATAAGGATGTCAGGCACATATCTTGCGAAGTTTCGCTCAGAAATGAGTACAATACAATATTATATACTTACTTACTCACTCACATACAAATGGATATTTTAAGGAACCCGCAGGTTCATTGTTGCCCTCACGTAAGCCCGCCATCGGTCCCTATTCTGTGCAAGATTAATCCAGTCTCTATCATCATTTCCCACCTCTCTCAAATCCATTTTAATATTATCCTCCCACCTACGTCTCGGCCTCCCCAAAGGTCTTTTTCCCTCCGGCCTCCCAACTAACATTTTATATGCATTTCTGGATTCGCCCATACGTGTTACATACCCTACCCATCTCGACCATCTGTATTTAATATTCCTAATTATGTCAGGTGAAGAATACAATGCGTGCAGTTCTGCATTGTGTAACTTTCTCCATTCTCCTGTAACTTCATTCCTTTCAGCCCCAAATATTTTCCTAAGAACCTTATTCTCAAACACCCTTAATGTCTGTTCCTCTCTGAAAGTGAGAGTCCAAGTTTCACAACCACACAGAACAACCGGTAACATACCTGTTTTATAAATTCTAACTTTCAGATTTTTGGACATCAGACTAGATGACAAATGCTTCTCAACCGAATAATAACACGCATTTCCCATATTTATTCAGCGTTTAATTTCCTCCCAAGAGTAATTTATATTTGTTATTGTTGCTCCAAGATATTTGAATTTTTCCACCTCTTCAAAGGATAAATCTCCAGTTTTTATATTTCCATTTTGTACAATATTCTGGTCACGAGACATAATCATATACTTAGTCTTTTCGGGGTTTACTTCTAAACCGATCGCTTTACTTGCTTCAAGTAAAATTTCCGGGTTTTCCCTAATCGTTTGTGGATTTTCTCCTAACATATTCACATCATCCGCATAGACAAGAAGCTGATGTAACCCGTTCAATTCCAAACCGTGTCTGTTATCCTGAACTTTCCTAATGGCATATTCTAAAGTGATATATATATATAATTGATTTTATTGGTCAAGAATAAAGTTCCTAGTGGCTTCCATTTACTCCGATTTACATGAAACTGTGCAGGAATATTCGGCATATTGTAATACACAAAGCTGTACATAGAATCAGCTCTTCACTGAGAACTTTTCATGGTATGAATTTTTAACTTCTAACAATTAAAGAAAGTTATGAAGCAAACATTATTATTTGTAAGAAAATTATTATCTCATAAACCAATTCGCAAATTTAAAAATCCGTGCGCAGTTTTCTTCATCATGAAATGTAAGTCCTTCACAGAAGATTTTTAAAAGCAAAAACAATTCTGAAGCCGTCAGGGATGTTTTTAATTTACGCATAATTTAATATCACTCAAATAAGTGAAGATTAATATCTAAGGAACTATAGTTCCGTCGCTCAAATTTCCGGCAGCCAATCACGTTGAAGGTCAGCTACATTTAAATGTGTGCGTCTTGTGATTCGCTGATGAAGATTCCTAAGGCTGGATAAATACTTAATATATAATCGCCCGCCATTTTGCCGCTCAATTATTTGCTGAATTACAGTGCGTTTGATTTATTATAATAGGAGCTACGACATGATAATGTTTAACGGTGTGGCAAATAGAGCCCTCGTCTGGTAGCTCGGCAACGAAAGAACAAAAATGGCGAACGATACTACCTGCCTAGACTTTATAGAGCCTTCACTTCCTAAGACGTAAGCAAAGAGGAGGAGTCACGCTGGGAATAACAGCGTCGCGACTATAATGAATGAAACTTGATGAAATTTGGTACCGTTATTTAAACGTATAGACACAAAAACCCGCCGAATTTGAAATAAATTAATCAAAAAATTAAAAGTTTCAAAACTCAGTTCCAGTGTTCCTTAAGGAGAAATAAAATTCACTGTAATGTTCTTGCAGTTATTTTTAACACATAACGTGTTATTTGAACATTCCTCAACAATCCCTGCTCTTTTATCATACCGGCACTGGTTTTATACATTTTAAATTGCGTGATGACTGTCGATGTGTTTACAGACCGTGCGGAACTTTTAAATCGCGAATCTTCTTTTTCTTCTTTCACTCGCCATAGAGATATCAGACACTCGAGATATTTGAACAAACATTAGAAATTCACGAATTATGGATATTCCCTGGCCATGTGATAAGCATGACGCTTAAGATAAGACAGTAGACCTACAAACAGGGACAGGGACGCATATTCAGTTCCTGTAGTGTGTACCACATTTTACGCAAGTCCGTTATATTTTTAGCTGGTTATGTCACCACTTCAGCTATTAGGGAGGACGTGCTCTAAATATAGGAATAATAAATTATATGAAAGTGATGTGCTTTTGGTATGCAGAATACCTGGACATTGTTTTTCGCACATTTCTCGTAAAAGCGTTGTGGCTTCATCTGCTTCGTAAATCAGCCGCACATTATGTGGGAAGGAAAGCAAATAAAGTGTTCAGCTATAAAATGTGGTTCTTGTAACACATTAACGCAACTGAAATTCTAGCTGCTTTCTGAAAGGAATTATGGTTGATTTCCGGCCGAATGCCTGATTGTCCTTTTCGAAGTGTATTAGGATTCTTCCAACATTCCAAATCGTTGGAGTATTTAGCTTCTTCCTGTCAACATCATTCCATCATTTCTCTGTCATTATCAAGAGTGGCCGTTGAATTAGGCTGTACTGCGAGATTTCTGAGGTAATGTATTGCGTCGTGTCATAGATAAAGAAACATCCAACTATCCACCATAATGTAGCCTACAGTAGTTCTAACGATTTTGATGCTTCTGTACAATAGTTGCAAAAAAAAAAAACCGGTCCGGCCGTTGTAGCTGATTTCAGAGCCTTGTTCACTCAGAGCGCGATAGACTGGTAACTAAGACTTTCGTGGTTCGAATCCTGCCTAGGAAGGAAACTTTGTTTTGTTCCTTATTCAAATTTATTCCCAATACTTTTCGATTGCAGCGATATTTTACTACTTAATTAACTTATTATTCCCAGAACATGAATTTTACCAGCAAAGTTTCTTTCCCAGGCAGGATTCGAAGCACGAAAGTCTTAGTTACCAGTCTATCGTGCTATGGAGTGAACAAGGTTCTGAAATCAGCTACAAGGGTCGGTCCGGTTTTTTTTGCCACCACTGTACATATGACAAGGTAAAAAAGAAAAGCTAAAATCTTCGCACGTATCACAATACTTATCCGTACTCTACAGATGTAGGCCTATTAGATGCTACTGTGATTACAGCGAGTGGGGGGCAAGCATGTTTTCTGCATATACTCCTACATAGCGATATAGTCATATATCGAATTAATAATTTAACAGACAATTAAGAATCTGAGCAATTATATTATATTATATTATATTATATTATATTATATTATATTATATTATATTATATTATATTATATTATATTATATTATATTTTATGCTCGACCATGCCGAAATGTAGTAATTATACACCTGGTAGCAACTTTAATGCATGTCATTAAAGTACACCTACTCATTAAAGTTCAGGTGTTCAGCCAATGACAAGTCAGCTTTGTACCGTTATATCGATTATTCTCGGATATGCAATCGAAAGACAATTAGCGAAAAGTCACGGAGGCTGGAAATCCAATACTGTCGCAGAAGGTTATGTTCTGTTACTATAATAATTAGCGTTAATTGTAAATAATATTCAAATAAATTCAATTTGTCATCTCGTTTTTCAATTCTAAATCAATTTCCAGGTTATATCAGACTAATCTTCATCTTATTCTCTGCCAAGGTCAATGACATTCGGCCTCGGAAAAAATCAATACTTTCGCGTCTGCGCACATCTCACAATTCAGGTCAGTTCGCACATAAGCATAAGAAGACCTAAATAATTTCAAGTTAGAAATATGGTCGAGCATAAAAAGTCGCTTGCGCTCGTTTCATAAACAATTATACTTGCGTCTTAATTACTACCATTATAGGCTCGTTGCATAATGTACTAATATATTATATTATATTATATTATATTATATTATATTATATTATATTATATTATATTATATTATATTATATTATATTATATTATATTATATTTATTAACATTCCATGGTATTCATACATTGTTTCACAGCTAGAATATGGAACAAGTCATAAAACTTAATACTATTATAAAGTCTTAATTTATAGTCACAGTCTAGTTGCAATATATATACAGAAGAGGTTTACATTATAGTCTACTAGTACAACACATAGTTTTAGTATCAATTTCATGAAGCGTTGTTGAATGTCATGGATTCATCTACAGAATAGAAGGCGTGAGAAATTAGGTACTTCTTTAATTTGGCCCTAAATAATCTTATATTCTGAGTTTGATTTTTATATCGATAGGGAGGCTATTAAAAAATTGTACTGCCATATAACGCACTCCTTTTTGATAGCATGATAGACTTGTCGATAGAGTATGAAATTAATCTTTTTTACGCATGTAGCACGTATGGGCGAATCCAAA
Organism: Periplaneta americana; assembly: GCF_040183065.1. Lineage (NCBI taxonomy): Eukaryota > Metazoa > Arthropoda > Insecta > Blattodea > Blattidae > Periplaneta > Periplaneta americana. The sequence goes on along the minus strand of NC_091123.1, from coordinate 169,322,517 downwards.
AATGCATATAGAGTGTTAGTTAGGAGGCCGGAGGAAAAAAAGACCTTTGGAGAGGTCGAGACGTAGATGGGAGGACAATATTAAAATGTATTTGAGGGAGGTGGGATATGATTGTAGAGACTGGATTAATCTTGCTCAGGATAGGGACCAATGGCGGGCTTATGTGAGGGCGGCAATGAACCTGAGGGTTCCTTAAAAGCCATTTGTAAGTAATAATAATAATAATAATAATAATAATAATAATAATAATAATAATAATAATAATAATAACAACATTCATGTTTCCGAGTCCACACCTGTGAAGTAACGGCTAGTGCGTCTGGCCGCGAAACCAGGTAGCCATGGGTTCGATTCCCGGTCGGAGCAAGTTACCTGGTTGAGGTTTTTTTCCGGGGTTTTCCCTCAATCCAATATGAGCAAATGCTGGGTAACTATCGGTGCTAAACTCCGGACTCATTTCACCGGCAGTATCACCTTCATTTCATTCGACGCTAAATAACCTGAAATATTGATACAGCGTCGTAAAATAACCTACTAAAAATGCATGTTTCCGAGTATGGCGTAACTTAAGTCAGTTGGATTCTCTGCAGATTCAGTGATAGTAGGAAGAGATTACGAAATGACTTTCCCTGCTTTGTTTGTGATTGGCATTGGGTTAGTAATACACCTTGCTGGAGATCAACGTAATACCGATAGTTCTCTCAAATGGACGTAGCGCTGGGATTCGTCCTCCTCCTCCAGGATGATGATAATAATAGACCTGTGTAAAGTAAACGTAAACTTGTTACCTGCGTTCTATTATTAATTACAAAACTGTATAGTACATAAGGTAAGCCAGACTTCTCTTGCATCATTCACCAAAAACGATATGTGCTACAATGATACGAAAATAAATTGTAAATAAAAGGCAAGTACAGAACCACTGTTTTGGCTGGCAACTCATCATACTATGATTTTGTTTCAGGGAATTACCATAAAACCTTTAGTCAAGATCCTAAATGTGAAGAGAGCGGAAAAGAGGAAACCAACAATGAATGAAAGAATTCATGAACGGGTGAGTCATTATTCATTATTATTAAGCTGCTCAACTTAATCAGAGCTACATAAGATTAGATTAGATTAGATTAGATTAGAATAGAATAGATTAGATTAGATTAGATTAGATTAGATTAGATTAGATTAGATTAGATTAGATTAGATTAGATTAGATTAGATTAGAGTTTTATTACCATTAGAATTATCAAGCAGTCATGTCATCGTGAGTACATAAGAAAAACTACATAACCTACAATATAATACAAAACAAACTTAATTCTAAGTAAACTTAGCATGCAAAATTACAATTCTTTTAATTAGCCTACTGGTATACATTGAAAGTGAAAAATACTATCAAGGATGGATTACACAAGGTAATATATTATGTTAAAATACAAATTTAATACTAAGTAACACGCAAGATATCGTTCTTAATTTTACAATATTACAGTTATGTAAAATGCTACTGGTGCCATCAGCGAATAGGGATTATAAAGAATGGACACTGAGCGAATTTTCCTGTGTTTTGTTTCTCTGTGCGCCAGCGGCTAGTTCCACTTTCAAGCGCTAGAGGTTAGTGTAATCGAGCATATGCTAAGATAGTAATTGAGTATAGAGTTGAGACACAGGATCCAAACATCGCCTACCTTATTGCATAATCCAGTAACGCTTTGCTTCAAATAAATTCAAGTTAACAGCTTTTCCTTATTTCTCAATGACAAACTAGTAGTAATAATTTTTTTTTATATTTCAGATATAATAAATTTTATTATAAAATAATATAATATATTATAAAATTATGTATCAAATTCGTTTAATATTTGTATATAATAAAATATAGGTATATGGTTTTTACTTCTCATAAGAGTTTTGTTTTTCCATTTTCACTGCTATCAAATCATTACATATTTTAATTGTTGTTGAGGTCAACGTCTCAACTCTCATTATAAAGGAACTCTAGAGTCTAGACATTACAGTTAATGACGGATTTATTATTTTATGGATCCAATTTATTTTATTTGAGTACATAATGTACCTAGATGTATTAATTATGTGTTATATTTCCGCTGTGTCGACTGCTAGCTGGTGTGATGTCAGCGCCAACTGTAGGGAGAAAGCAGAATCTCACGCTGTAGCTGGCTTGAAGGTCATTGAAATCAGTCCGGCTACATCAAAGGTACCGACGAGAAGTGTCCATTCTTTATAATCCCTATTCGCTGGTGCCATTTTCAGTTACCAGCCCATCCAGGAGCATTCAGCTCAACCTTCTGAACACTCTATACATCTGTTGTACACACGGCAATAATAAAACGCATTTCTTCCAATCTCCAGTTGTGTATGGCACTATCCTATTGTCTCCCTGTTTCATCTTCCCATCCTTGATTTCAACTCTGGCCTTCCTGGGACATAAAACAATAAGGACAATATCAAGGAGAGATTGTTAATTACTAAAACTTTAAATTTATATAGTCATTTGTGCCAATAAAATGTTCATCTCTTTTTTTAATTTTTTCATGTTAAGTACTTTGATATTTTATGGAAGTTTATTGCATAAATTGCTGCCTAAGTGAAACCACTCTTTCTAGCACAAGTTACTTTTGTTACTCTGTCCATTTTACACACTCCATTCTCAGTAACAAGAAGTTTAGAAAGATTTATCTATCGGTACTAGAAATTTTATACCAAAGTTTATATCACTTCTTGTGAATACTACTGCAGATTAACGAAAATAAAAACCTTAGACACATACACTGATTGCTGATAATGAAATTAAATTAAATTCTACTGCATTTCCAGTTCATGGATCACATGATGGCAGGAATTGAGGACATCTTGGGTCGTCATGGGAACTATCATGTACGGGACAAGTAAGTAACTTCAAAACTAATTGAAAAGTGTGGGGGTAATATTTCACAATACACATTAGGTTCAATTCTGACGCAGTGGCTTAAGCAGGATTTTGTCGGGGGGGGGGGGGGCAAGTATTAAAATTGTATACAATTTACATTATCAGTATTTTAAATTTTGATTATTATTGTTATTATTATTATTATTATTATTATTATTATTATTATTATTTATGTTACAGTATGTTTATTAATATTATATTATATTCTAATAGAACATATTCATGAATGTCTTACAAAATCTCTGAAACATATTTTTGCACAGCCATCCTATTTTTTAACGAATTTTAACTTCTGTTTAATTTTATATAATAAGAAATGCTTGTGTCATTATTACACTTACACAATATATATATATATATATATATATAGTCAACAGTTATTTGTATATAATAGATAGGCGGTACCGGGTAAGTCTGTCTATAATAAAGATACCGGTAGCATTGTTATAATTCGAATGTTCTGCAGCACCAAACACAGGAATTATATTGAAGGAGGGTTAGGAGGACTATGCCTTGTGTCGATGTAGATTTTGTTACTCTGACAGTGAAAAATTAGAGAAGGAAAACGATTATGGATAAAAAAAATACTCAAATCTAAATATGTCATTTTTTTTAAGTTCAAGAGGAAGGTTGAAAACTGGAACCTCCCCCCCCCCCCCCTTGCATACGCCCTAAATAGATAAGCATAGACGGACCTTGTGTTTAACTTAATAAAGCAGCTTATTGGATTCGCAATATGGCTTTTAAATTTACTTTTAAGCAGTTACCGGTATGGTATTTTCTTAGCAGTGATCCAGGTAATATCTTCATTCGTCTATAAAAAGATGGCATTCTAATTTATAGCCACTGTTATTGATTTATAGATTCAAACGATTTGACAACCGGTTCATCCGTCCATTGCTATTGCGGGACCACCAGGGGGCCGAGCCTAAGATCCTAGAGACATACTCAAAACTAGCAATGAAAGATGCAATGGAATACATGAGAAGGAATGCATCTACCATTGGAAACATTTCTGGAACCGAGTCCATGTCGGCTATCTTCCGCAACTACACAGCAGCTGGTAATATAAATGGAAACTTGAGTGGCACTCTCAATGGAAGGTTAGTGCTACTCCGTATTTTTTAATTATAAACTTGTTAAAAAATTTGAGTCACTTTTTCTGTCAAAATTATCTAGATCATTTGTTAGAGTAACTTACAATGAATTTAACCTTTTCAAGTCCTGACAGGGGCTCAAGAACATCTATCATAAAACATTGTAAATATGGGTGAATATTCTGAAATGGGTAAATGTATGTCCCGGCTGATTTAAGGAGTTTCTTGAAAATGTTAACTGATTACTTTTGCGTTTAATTAACCAACTCTCACATGTTTTAGTTGGAAACAAAGCATAAAAGGATTAATTTTAAAATTTATAATTAGAAAATAACGTCCAAACGTCAAAATGTAACTACGGTCCCTATGTCCCCAACTACATTTTACTCTGTTTTACTAAGGTTTTCTCGGAATGTTTCGATTTGATTTGATTTCCTCGGCCAAGATTATAAAAATAAATAGTTAAAATACTTATGAAAGACAGGAATTGTTGTTTGTTTAATTCTGAAAGGACACAACTTTAACGTAAAGTTTGCCCCCAAAAATTTCGTAACGCCAGTCCCTCGAAATAAAAGAGCTACACAAAAGACAATTTTGCTTCATGTGGTAAATTTTAACGGTTTGTAGTAATGAGAGGTCAACATGGCGCCGGTTAAAAAACTTTTCGTCCATTGTCGTAATTTATTTTATTGAAAAATACAAAAATTATCACTGATGACTGAATGTTATGTTTTCTATTGGTAACACCGGTCCCAGGTGGCATTAAATATAGTTTGTATATATTAAACTTTCGTAGTATATGCAAAACATTACAATGTTTGTCGACTAAAAATCTAACCTCCATGATATTTTTAACGATTTATTTTGTCAGAACTATTGCGGAAATTATACTAATTTGTAACAACTGTCCCTGTAACTTGGGTCCCTTTATTGTGGGACGAGGTTTCATTTAACATGCAATTATTAAATACTTCGAGTATTATTTCATGTGATTGTTTATAGGAAAGAAAAAAAGTCTGATGATGAAAGTAGGAAATGTGAGAGGGAGAAGATACATAGGCAGAGGGCAAATATGACTGAAGAGGAGTTGCAGAAAAAAAGGGACTGTGGCAAAGAATATAAAAAAAAGAAAGAAAATAGCAGATATGACTGATCGTGAAAAAAGAAATGTTTGAAGACAAGTGAAATCTGAAGTACAGAAGTTTAGAAGATACCTTAAACAATGGGCTGTAAGGGAAAGATAACAACAATCCCTTGGTTTTTTTTTTAATTAGAAAATCTCACATAAAAATTTTTTAAGCTCAACTGATACCAGAATCTTCAATAATAGGAGCAAATGTAACCAATGTGAGAAAAAAGTACACAATTTAATATAATATTTTTTTTCCAGTTTTGTTATTCATATTTGCCCATTTCAGAATATTCACCCATATATCAGTACCCCGGTATTTAATTTAATCAAAACATCTAGCCAATACTGAAAAGATATCGTTACTAATGTTACCAACTTCATCATAGAATAAGGTTACCTGACGTCCCCATTTCCCAGGGACAGTTCCCGAACTTTGCTTCTTGTCCCGAATTTTCTGTGTTAATTATTATAATTTTATGAAAATGCTGTTGAATATCTTTGTACCTGGGTTATTCATTCACAACATAAGATAGGCCTATATGTGGAATATATATTGCTGAGATGTCCTCCAGAAAGAAAAAAATTGAAAAGAGAATCCATTATTAATTTTTCTTCCAATATAGGTGTACTTGACCTGCATGAAATAATTTATTATAAAACTTCTTCCTTGAAGACATATATGCGATTTCAGAGAAAATAGCAAAGTGGAATGGAGAAAATGTTGATCTTTGCTCAAAATGGAGTGGATTTTTTTTAATTTTCTCCGAAAAAATTATTTTCTGTGTACAGATACGGAATTAAAAAATGGTCCGAATCTTGGTAGCAGTCCTCCTCCATGTAGGCAACAAGCTTTGCAAGACTGTCCTCAAGTAGCATACATTTAGGCATTCTTGTTTACTGCACATGCACAATGGTTGTATGTGGGACTTAGTAAAATTAGGTGGCCCAAATTTTGTCTCTGGTTCTGTACAACTCCAAAAGTTGATCGAAATATCTCTGCATCTTCCTGGAAGTAATGTTCACTGAAGAAATTTTTTTCTTCTGTGAACATGATGTGGAGATCCAAAAAATTCATGAGTTTAGAAACTGTTCGAGCCATGCTTGCTATGTTAAGCAACTTCAACATAACCAGTCAGGAATTTGCTGCAAAAAATGGTATCCATAGAAGATCTGCTTAAAAAAATTCACTCTTCCGAAAAGACCAGTAGCTTAAGTAGTAGTTAAGTAGAATAAATATATTTGGTGTGTAAATAGAATGAGTATTTTAATTCTTAAATGTGTGTAAAAACAATACTTAAAACGTATTTTTTTGTCTAAACATATAAGTCTATCATAAGACATCCGAGAGTGATTGTAGTCGGAAAATGTGCTTGTTATTCTATTTATTCGCTAATACAGAGGGTTGTACTGATAGTCATGAGCAACACATTGCTATAATTTCAATTTCAACAATGTAACAAAAACGATTATATGATCATAATCTACAGACTTTACAGTCTTCAGGAAGACTTCTGAACTACCACAGACACTTACTACTGACATCATAACTTCAGTTTTGAAACGCTCTTGCCAAATTCTGAGTCATCATATTCACTCTGTTTAATTTATTTTTCTTCACTTTATAATTCATATATGTTTATTTTAATTTTCTGTCAACAAATTTATGTAAACATTTAATATTGTAAAATTCATGTAGGAGAGTATACTGAGTCCTTCTGGGCTACCTCCAATGGGAGGCAGTTAACAATAAATAAAATTGACATATTGTGACATCATTAACTTTTATCATTTGACCACAGGCAATGTTTGCAAAGTAATTGACAATGCTGGTTCGTTTTCACTGCATGCTCTTATTAAATACCTTGTTAAAGAAGAAAAATCAGCTGCTGAAATTCATCTCAAACTTCAGCGTGCATACGGAGATGTGTGCATGGACGCCAGCAGTGTTAGGAGATGGGTGAAATATTTCGAAGATGGGAACACGAGCATCCAAGATGAGTCTCGTAGCAGTCGCCCTAGAATTGCCTCCACGGAACACAACAATGAAAGAGTTGATGAGTTCTAGGATGCATTTTGGTTGAATTTCTTGAACGTGGACAGACCGTAAATGCTGTCCGCTGTATTCAGACAGTTTTGAAGCTCCGTCATGCATTGCATGAGAAATGCCCTGGAAAGATCATCCTGCAACATGATAACACGTGGCCTCACACTGATCGTGTCACCATGGAGAAAATCAGAACATTTGGGTGGGAAACTCTTCCGTAATCTCCCTACAGTCTCGACGTGGCACCCTCTGACTACCATCTTTCCGGTTCTGTGAAGGAGCAGCTGCGAGGCCAATGCTACAAGGACATCCGAGAAGCAGTGCGTGGGTGTCTTCGGAAAGATGAAACGGACTTGACAGCAAGGGAATTTTCAAACGTACAGAACGGCGGGAAAAATGTGTGCAAAGAAATGAAGACTATGTTGAAAAGTGACAGAAGAGTCTGTAGATTAAGATGATGCACCTGGTTTGCCTAAAAAATAAAAATTAAGATTTATAACAATGGGTTGCTCATGACTTTCAGTATGACCCTCGTATTTTGACTAAAAATTTCTCGACTTGTACAAGATTGCAGTAGAATGACGTTTGTTACAACTTTCTTGTGGCAAAAGTGCACTGAAGGTTGTAATGCAAATCATGTATCATTAAATTTCGGACCCTGGATCCAGAGTGGAATAGGGTCCCATATCTGAGCAGCCACTTCAGCTGAAAAAGGATTAAGAGAAAAAATTAGTCCAAATCACTTCAGATCATTTTCTGAAGTACCGAGATATATTGGTTGGTTCTTATAACTATTTCAATTTTATTTTGTATATAGTAGTTTACATGTAACTTACACTTTCTAGATTCTGGTACCGGTATGTTACTATTTAAGATCTTTATATTATTAACTCTACTCTGAACATCATTCAGATATGAAATAACTTCACAATGCTGCAATTCAGGTGAGAGAATTTTTTTCTTTCAGCACATTACAAAATCCGCAGAAGGTAGTTTGCTGAAAATATAAAATATACGTGTCTTTTTTTGTATTCTGTGTAATCCTTTTGTATGCAAACCAATGAGTTTGCTCACATAAACGTATATGGAATTTTATTGACGTTTAAAATTATTAATTCTGCAAAAGTTCAAAAATAGGAAAACATTTTTGTATCTCTCTTATAATATTTCTTCTTTACACTATACAGTGAAATGTCACTATTACGAACTCCGCAATTACGAATTTTTCAGAATAACGAAATAATTTTTTAATTCCAGCCATTTTACTATTAATTTACATGTTAAAAATGTTCAGTTTAAAGAACATATAAGTAATGAACTAGCCTAATCAGTTTAACGTAATAATAATTCATCCCGCTACAAAAAAATGTTATTTTAACGAAATTGGGCGTAATAAGCAGTTAAAAATTACTTAAAATAAATTCGAAAGAAAATAAAATAAACGAATCGATAAGCATCGGTCATCCTTGGTTTCAGTGAGTTTTCTGAATGCATTTCCATAGGCACGATTGTTGTGGTTTTAATTTATATTAAATGAAACTGTTTATAAAATCGAACTTTCGAAGGCAGTTTGTTCCTAAATGTTGTTGAGGGAAGAAGTAAAGAGGCAGGTATGGCAGAAAAGAAGCAGTTTTCAGCTAGACGAGAAAAGAAAAGTTATTGAAGAAGTAGACAAAGGAGAGAAGAAAAGCGAAGTGAAGCCTATTGTAAAATATGCAAGAATAATTATTCAGTTTTCAAATATGCATAATTATCATTATGGTCCCGATTTTTATTTGAAGTTGCAATATAATATGGATATACAATATAACTTAACCCAGGTACAGTATCTGGGTGAATTTTTATTACTGTACTGCCAGTATAGGAAATTAAAAACAAACACTGAAAATACCTTAGTTTTGTAGTGTGGAGTAGTAGAAACTCGATGTGATCACTGGGAGAGCCGTGGTCCCACCCAACCCGTCCTAAATAGGTTCCTTACTTATATAGGAAAATCGTCGTACTTGAGGGAAGAAGGCGGCCATATTCCGTCGTTGTGACGTTATTTGAGGTGGAGTGGGAGAATGATTGCAGTGTCGCCAACTGTGGTAACCATTCATATTATCTTGCACACCTAACAAAACCTAATCTAACGTCCACACCTGTGGACCGCGAAACCAGGTGGCCCGAGTTCGATTCTCGGTCGGGGCAAGTTACCTGGTTGAGGTTTTTTCCGGAGTTTTCCCTCAACCCAATATGAGCAAATGCTGGTAACTTTCGGTGTTGGACGCCGGATTCATTTCACCAGCATTATCACCTTCATCTCATTCAGACGCTAAATAACCAGAGATGTTGATAAAGCGTCGTAAAATAACCTACTACCTAATCTAACCTAACCTAACCTAACCTAACGTGCTACATACCTATTGTAACATTCCTAACGTTTAGCACACCTGTTGTAACATTCCTCACAGTTTCATTTCGTTTGGCATCCCTGCTACGCCTCTGCTGGAACTCAAGAGTCATCTAGTGGAAGTGAAGTGAAACTGCTATTCTGTTAATAACGTTTCCGAAGTTGTTTCTGTGTTATCTGCAAGAATTATTGTGTCATTGTAGTGATAATTGCATTTATATTGTACAATAAAAATTTAAATGTGTCGCGGCTGAGATAAAAGTGTTCTAAATTGATTTCCAGCGCTACAATCCCAGTTATAAACGTGTGAATATTCGTTAGGAGCCCGTTGGAAGTGGCAGTAGAGTAATTAAAATGGACCCAGTATCTGTTATTTCATAATACGGGACGCAAATTTAATCAATTTTCGGTTTAATGAAATTTTACTATAACGAAAATAATTACAGTACCCCCTCGAGTTCGTTATACTGGCATTTCACTGTATTATGAACTTAATAGAGATCTCCAGTGAGGGCGGGGGGGGGGGAATGAAATGAGTTTGAATGTTGGTTGAGATGAGGAAATTTTATATGTAGAGAAATCACTTAAAAAAGAATATGGACTGTATGCTTGCAGCACTAGTTTCAGCCAATTGGATTCGAGTACGTGGAACATAGATATGCAGGAACTGGAGTACAACCCGTCCAAAAAGGACTTGACAGATGCCAAGATCCATCATCTTCTTGCAGAGGAACTGTGTAAACCTTATCGCAGGGTAAGATAAAAAATGCTATTTTTTTATGAGACCAGTAAGACGAGACTACATGACACAACACATCAACAACCACTGATCGAAATGACTTTTAAAAATTATTGCTTATTTTGTTTTCAAGAGTTTGTTATATAATTAAGCCAGATCGACTCGTGATTTTTAATCTCGTCCCAATTCTGTTGTCAACTCATCTTCCGGGGATAAAAGAAGGCTGATGCATGGTGCTGATCATATCACTTTCTTTCAAAGTATAAATCCAGAAAATGTGGAAGCTCTCTATTTCCCTGTACATCTCAGTGACGTGTATAAGGATGCTTAACTTCACAGTGATGAAGTGTTCAAGTTATTAGAGATTGAGTTTAAACAATAGCAAAACTTTTAAATATAAGTTAAAGAAATATGTCCTGATCAAGCATATTTTAATTTTTTAACTTAAATGTTTCGTTTTTAAATAAATATGCCCTGATCAAGCATATTTTCATTTTGTTTACCTTAACTGTTTCGTTTTTAATCTGAAGTTGATATCAGTTACTTTCAATCTACAAAGAAATATGGGTTAGAAATGTTACGCTTTGTTCCTGCAGTTATTAATTTTTATCCATGTGATTGAAATGCAGCGCATTCTTGCAGGGCATTCTTATGCAGTTTATTTTTAACGTGCTATGCTAACTGCTTCTTTTTGTTTTCCAAATTGCTTTCCTTCTACAAGAATACCGAGGTTTACACAATAGAAAATGCGCCTCTGATTGGACACCCAATCGTAAGTGGAAAACCAAAATGTCTTCTGACATTGATCTTAAAACACAAACTCAATTAGAAGTTAATAATAAATTAGGTAAAATCCATCTATTTGCTGTAAGGAACGAGCAAAAATAATATTTTCCAGAAAAAAAATATTTAAAAATTATTTACATTTTAAAGCAGATACCATACATGGTAACAGATTCTTTTACTTTACTGCTTGTACACTTTTGAAAATGAATAGCTAATTCCATTTTGTTAAGGTTTCAGTAATTTGACTAGTGTATTACTGAAATCGTGTGGTCATGATTTATTATGCGCTTTTATTATTATAATATAAGTATCTTTCTTTAATTACGAATGTACCCATGCATTTTAATCTCTGATGGATGGTTGATGGTGGTGGTATTAGCACAGTCTACTATATACAGTCACGAAGCTCGAGTTTTAAGGGTGCTAGAAACAATAGACTGTGACGGTACTATTTTGCATTGCCTGTAATGAGGCGATATTAGCGATCCTAGTGGTGAGCAACTTCCTAATGTTTGCATATTTACTACATATTGAGCTTCGCGACTGTATATACTAGACTGTGGTATTAGGTTAGTTTGTATATTCAGATTTATTGAAAAGCTTTATTTGATTATTCTTTTGTAGCTGATATGAGGATATTTATTGATAGGTTAATAACTTAAGATATTGGGAACTTGATAGTTATGTTATTACATTTGATGATTGTCTTTAATTTATGTTGTTTGTGCTTATGCTTATATTTCTTTTATTTCTGTTTTTTTAATGTGCGATCATTTTACTTGTAGTGTACTTCTTTTATTTAGAGAAGAACAGATATTTTATGTATTATCTCTGATTTTTATAAAATAGAAGAAATTAAATAAACACCTTAAGCTTAAATACAGGGAATCTTTTATGTAATCTGACTGTGGATTGAGTTATGTGCTTAGTGAATAACCAGAAAAAGCAGAGAATAACCTCACATTATCAGAAGATGTTCGTACAATAATAAATTATATATTTATTGCTAGAACAAAGATACATATTTTTTATATAAAAAATTCTCTCTAGCACCTTCAGAAAGAGTACATATTCGAGTTCTGGGAGTATTCCACAAAATTTTAACATAAATATTTTATTAATCAGCAGAATAAAAAGTAAAAAAAGAAAAATAAGAACACAGATACGGTATCACAATAATTGGAACTTTATATTTTCTCTCTAAACAGTAATTTTTAATTGATTTTTTTAAAATAAGGAGCATTAGCAAATTGTAAGTTTGGGAATTCAGCTGTTATCTTGTTATAAAGCCTTGGACCGAAGTTGCTACTGTGATTATAAGCTACAGTTGTGGTACATTTAGGTTATGTCAAGCATAGGTTGTCTGAGCTTTTAGTTTTATATTTGTGTGAATACAAACCGGAATTAAATATATTTCAGTTTTTGTGTATGAAATTCAATAAGACATTGTTATAAATTTTATGGCTATCAAATATAGTAGAACTTGGTTATAATGACATCCAAGGGACCTTAAAAATTACGTTGTTATAAACGAGTGTCGTGGTAACCAAGATTCACATTATCAATCTACTGAGCTGGAAAATGAAAAATACTGTAACAAACTTAATTAGATTTATTTTAGATTTATGTATTAACTTTTAAGCCTACCATGAACATAATAAAATACACGTAGGCCTACAATTATAAATATAGTATTTTGTATTAAAACAGTTTGTTCAGTACTCACCAAACTACTTTACTTAGGAGTGAAATAATCAGTCATTTTACTCTTTTGTCTCGTACTTGCCCAATACACACTTTCTAAATTACGTTCTATGTTCATAATTTCAGTTGCAATTTCACTGCCCCCTTCCTAGCTTCATAGAACATGGTCATAATTCTAATGACTTCTAAAGCGTCACTGAATCCTTTTAGTGCCCATACTGCTTCAAAATGCGTGCACTTAGTGAAAACTTCCTGTCGAAATTGACCTAATACTGCATGAATTCGGGCAGGTTACAATGGGCTGGGGAATCCGCCTGCATTCCAGAGGTCTATGACAGAAGGAGACTGTAAAGAATTTGTCAGGGTCAGATTTCAACAAAATATTTCTTAAAATACTTTGGTTCTTAGAAAATCTTATTCCAAACTGAGGTTGAAAATGACGTTATATGCGAGGTAGACACATATACGTTTGTCGTATTAAGCAAGCTAGAAAAGCATATGTCTTATGGGGAATTAATTGGGACCACAGAATATTTGACGTTATAGGTGAGGTGTCGCACAAAACGAGGTCGCTATAACCAAGTTCTACTGTACCAGTACTTTAAATTCAAAATACAACAGTTCTGAGGGATAATCAAAAGGTTTATTAAAACATATTTTTAGGACAGCAGCCCACTAGAGGATCTGTGATTCACCCTGGGTTTTTCCCAATACTTACAACTCCCTCACTGAATCTGTCAAAGATCACTTCTCGTTCAGCCTACCTAAAAAATTCCCTACACAAAATAAACATCACAGATAACCTATAAATACAGTAGGGATTATATTGGATTAGATTAAATTAAATTGGACTCTATTAGATTTTATTTCATTTAATTACATTAGATTGAACTACAGTACATTATGCAGCAAAAGAGGTCAATAATTGAAGACTTCCCCGGAATAAGGATGTAGGTAACCAACAAAACTATAATTAATGATTTAGGAGAAAGGGAAATAGTTTCAAGGACATATTTTACTAAGCCTGTATTTGCTAGCAAAAGCATTTATCTAATCAAGGATGCAAGTTTTGCTGTTGAATGCAATAATTTATTGTTACAAATTCATTCACCTAAGACACACATTTCAATAATTTGATGTTACCTACATCTTTTTCCAGGAAGGTCTTCGATTGATCTCTTAAGATACTGGTACTGTATTACTCTATGTTTTACAATCTAGCTTATTTAGCAAACGTTATAATGCTGTTAAGCTATGAGTATAAAATAAAATAAAAGTTTTATAGAGTAGATATAAAATTCTCTTAGTTGCAACATTAGAAAATACAAATGTATTTATTAATGATTATAATGTTTTTAAGCACCGGAGGTTGAGCTACAGCCGACATGCAGTCAATGACCGGGACCTCTCTACACAGCCTGTCAACTATCGCATGCACATGAACATCAGGCGTATGGTTGGAGAGAGAAAGCACCACCATAAAAGAAGCAAAAGACTCGGGAAGGTATGCTATATCAGTACAGTATTATTAATGCCATGTCCCAAAGCTCAAGTCTATACTACGCACTATAGTCACGACACTGTTATTCCCGGCGTGACTCCTCCTCTTTGCTTACGTCTTAGGAAGTGAAAGCTCTATAAAGTCTAGGTAGATAGTATCGTTCGCCATTTTTGTTCTTTCGTTGCCGAGCTTTCATACGAGGAATCTATTTGCCACACCATTAAACATTATCATGTCACAGCTCCTATGATAATAAATCAAACACACTGTAATTCCGCAAATAATTGAGTGGAAAATAACGTCTTCGTGTGCTTTCTGCGAACGCCAACGAAAGAGCCAAAATGGCGGGCGATTATATTAAGTATTTATCGAGCCTTAAGAAATGAATAGGGGAGAGTCGGGTAGTATCGGACAGTGCGTTTCTTTCATCTACCACCATATGGTAGTACCTGAATGACATGGTTACGTTTCTCTATGCGACATCACAGAAACGTAACCATGTCAATCAGGTACTATCATCGTGTGGTAGATGAAAGAAACTCACTGTCCGATATTCCCCTATGTCCGATACTACCCGACTCTCCCCTAACGTCTTCATCAGCGAATCACAAGAGGCACACTGTTAAATACAGCCGACCTGCAATGCAATTGGCTGCCGGAAATTAGAGCGACGGGACTATAAATCCAGCTTGGCTTTGGGAAATATAGATTCTAAGTACCAGTTAAGTCGATTTGAAATAATTATTTTTGTAATTACACTAGTAAGTGATATTGATCTATGACTGGGAATATCTTGAGAGGGTTTACCCTTCTTCAACATCAAATATTAGATTTTACTATAATAATTCATGGATGTATAGGGCCTACATGAGAATTTCACTTTTGTTTCCAGGACAAAACTATCATAGTGGGTTTGGTGTAAGCAAGCGAATTTGTTTTACATATGTATATAATCGAATTTTACCTAAATATGTAACCTGATTTTTAAATGTTCGTACATTTAAGGGGTTAGGTACCTCTTACAGCAGTAAAATTTTGGAAATATTCAACATTTTCTTCCTCCATTACTGTATTTTGTATAATAATGAAAATTAGTATGTCTAAAACACTGTCCTTCTGCTATATGAAAAAAATATTTTTACAATTTAAAAAAAATATATATTTACATTTTTGTTTTCAAAATTCAGTTCACTGTGCAGTGATGAAGTGTTTCCCACATAACTCAAAAACTATCCAACATTCTGAATAATTTCGAGGGAAAAATTGTTCCGGGGCCGGGCATCGAACCCGGGACCTTTGGTTTAACGTACCAACGTTCTACCAACTGAGCTACCCGGGAACTCTACCCGACACTGATCAAATTTTTCCCTCTATATCCACAGACCTCAAAGTAGGCTGACAACTTCGAGTGCACACTAACTCCGTGTGACTTAAATTGTAGTTTTCTGTTAACGAACAGTGACGTGTATTCTGTGATGATATATTTTATGTGTATTTATGCATGTCATATCTACAATATCATGCAAGATCACTTCTCTACCTTTGATAGATTGTCTGATAAAAAATAAATTCATTTACAAAATGGTCAAATTTCAGTACTTTTTTTTAACACAAAATAAAAAAATATATATTATTTATTGAGGAATGTAGTTGAAAGAGCATAATATTGTAAACATGAGTTTCAGCAATAAAATAAAAGAGAGAGAACATGAAAAAGTTTGTGAGTTATGAGGTAAACGCTTCATCATTGCACAGTAAACTGCCATCATTATGAATTTTGAAAAAAAAAAATATATATATATAATTTTTTTTAAATCGTAAAAATATTTTTTTCATATAGCAGAAGGACAGTGTTTTACACGTATACTAGTTTTCATTATTGTACAAGATACAATAATGGAGGAAAAAAATGTTGAATATATCCAAAACTTTTACTGCTGCAAGCTATACCTAACCCCTTAAAGTATTTTATTTATATTTAATAGTCATAGTAATTAGGTACTATAGCTATAAATTGTGATTATTAAACATTAATTTGTATTCATTTTCTTTCTGCCAGGATGGGAAGCAAAACCACGTTAGCTTCCCAGGAATTACACAAAATGGTTCAGCAAAACAGTTTTCCCATGGTGAGTAATCTGTAGTTTGTGATATTTATAGTACCTGTAAGGCGCACACACACAAATAAACAATTGATGGTCCCTACATGAACTATCTGCTAGTATTACCTTGTGTGCTTAGTTATAGAGGAAGGAGTATTTACGAAATTAAGGAATTATACATAAACTGAACTTTGATATGAAGGTTTGGCATTTCGGTTCCAGTAACTAAAAATGCATTTTAAAAGAATATTCTGGTAATTTTTCTCAGCCAATATATATTAAAGTCAACCTCATGACAGACCAAATCGACCAAGAGGATGGCAAGAGATTAAGGCTTCCTTCCACTTTTACAAACAATCGGCATTTAATGGCAGTAGGGATCAGCCAGTATGTCTTTATTATAAAACTTACCGGTATACTTAATTACCACTTCATACTGCAATTTATTAATTGTGTGCACTTCTTTTAAATTGGTCATTAAATTGAACCAAATTATGTTTACTTTATACTGGCAGCCGGGTAGCTCAGTTGGTAGAGCAACTGGCTACGGACTGGAAGGTCCGGGGTTCGATCCCAGGTGGTGACAGGATTTTTTCTCGTTGCCAAACTTTCAGAACGGCCCCGAGGTTCACTCAGCCTCCTATAAAATTGAGTACCGGGTCTTTCCCGGGGGTAAAAGGCGGTCAGAGCGTGGTGCCGACCACACCACCTCATTCTAGTGCTGAGGTCATGGAAAGCATGGGGCTCTACCTCCATGCCCCCCAAGTGCCTTCATGGCATGTTACGGGGATACCTTTTTTTTTTTATACTGGCAGCTACAACATGATGTTATAAACAGATTATAAAATAATTTATTTTCATTCTTGAAAGTAAACAACTTGAATAATACAAAGCAAAAGTTGTCTGTTGCTGTTTAAATGCACCCTTTCCACTAGTTAATTATTATGTTGTCGGTGTATAAATGAAGCCAGTTTTGTGGAGGGTACTTCATTATTTCAGTGTTTACTTCTGATTTCAGTATTTCTTCTGTTAAATTTAGACTATACTCTACCCGTATATTTATATTTGGCTGCAAAAGGGTATCTGTCGGATACAGGGGGGGAGAGCCATTAATCCTTCCCATTGAAGGCTTTAAGGAACCAACCTGGACAAATACCCAATGTCCCATCCCTACCTTCCCGTGGTGCAGCTGTTAGTAAGCATAATTTTACAAGCTGAACTAAAGGGAGGGGCTACTCATCCATGAGCACTGGTCAGCTTGAAGAGTTAATGACTGAATTTGGTATAATTTTCCTCTATTCAATACCTAATTCCCTCTTTACCCTTTCCTACCCAGTTCTCTGACTGAACTCTTACTTTCTTCGACCCCGACAGTATTAGAGCATTCGAGGCCTAGGGGTTCATTTCCTTTTCCTTCCTCCTCTTTCTACTTTTCTGTTCCTAGTGCTGACCTGCTATGGCACTAAAATCGTCCTCCAGTGGCTTAAGGAGGGAAAGCTGGTGATCAACAAGATCTCCCAGCTAGGTCCAATGGACCCGTCGACCAACAGCAGGTGTGGTCCTCCAGACATTCTGGGGGTTGTGTGTGAATGAAGTAGCCACCAAAACGTTAAAATATGGTGTTCACTTAAATCGGCTACAACTTGCCATTTTCACTCCAAGTCCCCTAACTGCCCATTGTGCAACTCAAACCAAGAAATGGATTCGGAACACCTCAAAATCTGTGCTTCATTGGCTGACCATGATAATATCTTTGAAAAATTTTGGAGTGCAAGAGGTCAAATGACTTTATTGTCAAACGCCTGGCATTAGAAAACAACAACATATTTAATAGAGTTAAAGGGTTTGGTTTAATTTGTAAGTTTTGTTTTAAATTCAGGATATTGATTTTCTGTTTTAATTCTTGAACCATGGATATGAAACTTTTTTGAGTTTTCAATCTACAGAGAGGACTGTATGAATGCCAATTGTTTCCTGGTAATCTGATAAGTTTTTCATATTGAATCAGTGCTTTTTCTTCTATTGTCATATTGATGCTGTTAATATTAGTGAGGAATCTCATAGATCTATTGGAGTTGTTTTGGAGATTAAATTCAGCTGAAAAACATGCGCATTAGATTCGAGTAAATATGGTATTGGTAATTTTAAATAACAGTAGTAGCTAATGGTTGAATACTTGATTTGTCCCCTTATTTACCATTGTTGTTCTTTAATGTATTTTTATTTTACAATGTCATAATTTTTAGCTTATCGAAATTAAATTTCAGATTTTAGATAGGTTTGAGAGGTAAAATAGAGTAGCGTAGTACTTTGGTCTCCCTCCAAACAGAATTATAAATGCCAATATATCAGCAATAATTGAAATATTTTATTTTTTTAATATGCAGCTGTATCCTTAATTTTGTAAGTTTTCTTTCTTTAAGTTTACATTTTGTGCAGATGTTTCTTAGCGAAAAATTAATGATACTTTATATAAGGACCATCAATGTAATGTGTTGAATGTTTGAATGTTTCACGTAGAAAAATGTATTGCATCATATGTTCAACCTCTTCAGATTATATCAATGAGGTCCTCCAGGAGTCGGAGAACGATGGTGATGGCACCAAGTCCGCTAGCAAGGAAGACTGGGACAGTGCCATCACCTTCACTGCCAAGACTTCGCGTAAGTTCTCATGTATTGTTGCTGTCGCCTGCTTGTCTTGCCTCATAAACACATTTCATATTCTTTTTCCTTAATGACATGCTTGAAAACTAATGGCCTTCTGTGGTGATCACAGCAGGTGTAAATATAGCTTTGGAGTGGGTTTTATAGTTTGGATACAGGGTTTCTTGTTTATAATTAGACTAACCTTTTCACCTAGAGGAAACAAAATAAAACAGATTTTAGTATAGTTTATGTAGCAAACAGAAATTACTAATGGTAAAGGATCGGTAGAACAGAGAAAAATTCTCTCCGGTGCCGGGAATCTAACCCAGGTTTCCAGCTTTACTTGCCGGCGGTTTATCCACTAAGCCACACCGGATTCAAGTTCTGATGCCGGATTGAATCCTTCTATTTGAGGAGCATCGTTTCAAATCGTATTAAGTCCACTGGTGGACAAAATTGAGTTTGATACATTTTCGTATAGTTTCAGATGTGCTCTTTCACGCTGTGAACTCTGATTGTATCAAATCGTATTTGCTAACAGTGTAAATGATTGCTTAAAACTAGCGGTTGTTTCAAATCGTATTCAGTCCTTTATAGTGTCTGTTTCATATCGTATTATGTCCAATATCCATGTTATAGAATTGGTATAAATGAAATTAATTAATTACTTTCTTATGTTAGTTATACTTACAATCTGGCCCACTTTTTTTCGACAATGCTACACATTCAATACGGACAGCACAGTCTTTTTCTCGTGATCTGTATGTAAAGGAAGTTGTTTCCAGTTTGGAACAAGAAACTACTGTAGGTGACAGTTCAGGACGACGCTGAAAGAAGCAAAAGCAAGCAAACCATACACATAAACTGAAATCTGAGGCAAGGTACGTAAAGAATAGATTTTAATGAAGAATGCAGGGATTATGAGACCCACTACAAACATTTATAACACCCCGGTAATATTTTAATGAATATAGAAATCCTATAATTTTCATTTAATTTAATACAATACTAAGTCAACATTCAAATCTTCAGGTCTTCACCTCATTCTTATGCATCAGGGTATTTACCAATTCATAGGCATGGGGTTGATGTCAGAGAAGGGAAATGGGCTGAAACCTACCCTCGAATTTTTTAAATGTAAAATTACTGTTTCATTTTGTTCTATGACCTATAGTAACTTATGGCAGAAAGGAATAGTTTTAAAAAAAGGCTGCTTATTTCAATTGTGTGAATCTTTAGA
This sequence comes from Periplaneta americana, assembly GCF_040183065.1. Taxonomy (NCBI): domain Eukaryota; kingdom Metazoa; phylum Arthropoda; class Insecta; order Blattodea; family Blattidae; genus Periplaneta; species Periplaneta americana. Next base: position 169,302,188 of record NC_091123.1, on the reverse strand, counting down.
TTTCTATGGTAACATTATCGATGCAGTTACTATGGTAACTGGCAATGAGGATGATGGTAGTATGGCTACTTGTGGCTGCTTAGAAGAAGAAGTATGATTCGAAAAAATGTGAAAAAGAATCAAACACCATGAATCCAGCCGGATGGATGTTATGAACACTCTGTAGGCCTACATAAAATTTGTTTAATGTATATATTTATTTTTTTATTAATAAAATAATGTTTTATTTAATAATAACAATAATAATAATGGTTTTTATGCATTCGTTTATCTCGTTAAAGACATTCGACAGCAGGAAGAAGTTATGAACACTCTGTATATCAAAATGTTTAATGCGGAAATTGTAATTTTATATTAACAAATAATGTTATTCTTTAATGATAACAATAATGATTGGTTATTTTATGTATTTGCTTCATTAAGAATTTTTAATTACGAACATTTGTACAATTATTGGATCAAAACGTATTATGTCCAACACAAATTGAAGAACACAATTGAAAAGTGATTTAATTTTTTCAAGTTCCTTGAAGTACGCCTCAAGCATAATAACTTCACTTTTTTCATTTTGTGAAAAATTACCCGGATTAGGAGTAATCAGTTTTTCGTTATACCTGTAAAATTTTGTTTTTTGGACATAATATGATTTGAAACGATGCTCCTCATTTTAAGTTTTACCTACTGTGTTCCCCTTTGTTGGCCTACCCTCGTGTACCGTGTCACAGTATGTGTGACAGTGGACACAGTGTTCAACCACAAGTACAGAGGCGCACTCATTACGAGTGATTAAGCGGCCGGGATTCGACGGAACTGAAATTACTGCACTGAAACTCCATATGTACTTCAGTACGTCATAATAATAGAAATTACTAAGTTTCATTATAAAAAAGAATACCCTGTATTAAAATGTTATTCAATAATTATATGTTACTAGTTTATCTGTTTAAATAGGGGAAAGCTTTTTATGTTTGTTGTTCTTAATGTTTTCTTATAAAATAACCTGTGAATAAGTTTTGCTACGTAACTATAGTTTTCTTCAGGAATATACTAAACATATTTTATTAAACAATGTTGTATAATCTAGATTGTGGCACTGCTATTAGTGTGCGTAATGTTATTAATAACACCACGTCCGATGCATTCAGGTGACGAAGACAATTAAGAGCGGTACTTCAAGGGTTTGGACTCATCCCCTGTGGTAACTAGGATGCCAGGTTATACCTCATACTGGGTTTGGGCATGCATTTGTGCACGTGGTTCACACCCCATGTGAAACTGTGGAACCCAGGAACAAGCTTTCGTCCCACTAACAATGTTGAAAGGAATGTGAACCTTTCCTTACAGTCAACATCCTTTGTTTCATATATAGATTTATGTTACTACACGATATACTGCACTATCTACAGAAAGCCTACATGTGATATGCATTATTCTTTATTGGTTAGGCCTGATTTACTAACTTTACAAATGTGTGATGTTTTACGTCAATTGGAAAGCTGCTGAAATAATCTTCAACTCAAATCTTCATTCAAAGAGGAAAATAAAACCGTGTAAAAGCTATACAAACATTAAACATCCATGTAGTTACGACTGAAACAATAATAATTTATTATGTTCGCGTAGCATATGGACTTTATTTGGAAATATTGTGTGTATATATATAGCAGGTCTTTCGCAGCAAACCCAGCATTCTCTAAACTGTCCTATTTTCTGCCTTTCTCTTAGTCTCCGCATATGATCCATATACAGGGCATATCAAAAGTCCGGTAACACTTTCAATATTTTATTACACAAAAACTACTAATGATAGCACTTTCAAACACACGTCAGTTTAAAGTAAAACTCTCAAAGTTAGTTTTACACCTTACAGAGATTCAATGTGTCTTCCCATACCCTTTTCAACATAGCCTCTGTGACCGTGGCGGCAGCTTCTCGAATTCTAGTTTTTAGTTCCTCTAAATCACGTGGCAAAGGCGGTACAAACACACGGTCCTTTAGATACCCTTCTTCTTCATTGAGGCTACTGTGACTGGACATGTTGGAGCAATGGTTGAACCTCAACTTAGACAAGATCTCGATGACGATTTCATCTTTCAGCAAGATGGGGCTCCGCCACATTTCCACAATGCAGTTCATGCTTACCTGAATACGGAGATGTCTGATCATTGGATAGGACGTGCTGGAGTAAGGGACAGATGTTTCATGACATGGACACCAAGGTCACCCGATATGACTGCACGTGACTTTTTTCTGTGGGGGTATCTAAAGGACCGTGTGTTTGTACCACCTCTGCCACGTGATTTAGAGGAACTAAAAACCAGAATTTGAGAAGCTGCCACCATGGTCACAGAGGATATGTTGAAAAGGGTATGGAAAGAATTTGATTATCGTTTTGACATCTGCCGAGTCACTCGTGGTTCACACATTGAATCTCTGTAGGATGTAAAACGAACTTTGAGAGTTTGACTTTAAACTGACGTGTGTTTGAAAGTGTTATCATTAGTAGTTTTTGTGTAATAAAATATTGAAAGTGTTACCGGACTTTTGATATGCCCTTATCTTAATGTCGTCTATCATCTGATATCTTCTTCTACCCCGAACTCTTCTCCCGTTTACATTTCCTTCCAGTGCATTCTTCAGTAGGCAGTTTCTTCTCAGCCAGTGACCCAACCAATTTCTTTTCCTTTTCCTGATCAGTTTCAGCATCATTCTTTCTTCACCCACTCTTTCCAACACAGCTTCATAATTTCTTAAGTCCATATTAAGTTTGTTTCTTTCTCGTTGATAACACTGTACTCCTGTATAATATTGATATCGGTACTGGTATTTTTTTCCTGAAACCATTTTTTAGCATTGTGCCTTTTATGATTTACTTTATCTGTGTTCAGTTGTGAATGGGAAAGAGTCAAACTAATCAGGATCTTTCTTTCATTCGCCTGCTTGCCTGTAACATTTATTACATCGTGTGAAATAATTCTTTGCTCTTAATGAATTGACATCTCTGAGGCTTAAAAGAGTTCTTACTGATTTGTGACAAGATTAACTTACCTTATCTAATGTTAGGGACTGCATTATGTTTTTAAGTTATCATTATCGATGTAGCTCAGACAGCTGGAGCATTTTAATAATAATAATAATAATAATAATAATAATAATAATAATAATAATAATAATATTTATTTGTCAGAAACCAATATACAAAGCCTGGACATTACATTGTTAGGTTAGATCAGCGTTTCTCAAACTATGGTCCACGGACCACTTGTGTCCTCGAGGTCTTTGCTTGTAGTCCTTCAAAAAAGACAGAAGAAAAAATAAAATTGAAATGAATTGCGTATTACATTATAGCTGAAAATTTCAGAGATTAGAAATTACACATGGCAATCCCTTTCACTTTTTCTCCCAGTACTGACATTTTATGAAATTTATTACCCTACTCGTCTATCGACTTCCCGCTCTAGTCCCAGCAACAAAAGAAGGATTTAAAGCACTATGAACGTGGCGTTTCTCGCCATCTTTTCCCTGCACTTCTGGTGCTGCACCTGTAACCCAGCCAGGGACCACCGGAATTTATTACAGAGGACCAAAGTACCGAATCTTTTCATGTATTTATGACTTTAAATCTTTCTTATGTGGTACACGCTAGTAGCTATCTATGTCTCTGTTAAATAGTGCCCATTATACATAATGAAAAACTGGCTTATATCGGGATCTTTGAAAAGAAAGGACTGTGATGATACGCTTCATTTAGGCTCTGCTAATAGTTCAGAAGCTGTGTGTGAAGATATTAATATCAATGATTCTAGTGCCATTAAAGAAATATCTAGTCATTCAAATATAGGCCTAGAACAACTGTGTAAGAATCGACAGGCTCATTCATCTCACTAATGTATCAACATTTATTTTTTTTTTTACTTAGTTAATAAGTTAAAGATTATCCAAACTCTAATAGCCTTGAATTATTAAAAATAAAATAAAAAATAAAAAAAATAAATAAATTTTCTTCTATTAACATTAACATAATTTGCTGATACTAATATAAAATTAATTGAATTGAATTAATTTTAATTAATTCTAATTTAAAATATAAGTATACTGATATTAAAATATGCTACAAAAATTTTTAATTTACTTTCGAAGGGAACAAGAGTAAGGTGGTCCGTGGAACTGTTCTGACTTAAAAAAGTGGTCCCCACTTCAAAAAAGTTTGAGAAACACTGGGTTAGATAATATACGCATGCACACATACACTCACACATGCACAAACAAAATATAAACTTAGCACAAATAAAAACCATAGACACATAAATAAATATGAGCAAATAAATAAACACATTCTCAAATAAACAGAGTACCTATGATGCAGATTAACACATTTATACAAAAATTAAAATACAAAGACAAAATTTAAAATATAAAAGGTTACATTTCTAAAATAAAATATTTAGATCACATCACTCCATGAATTCATTCATTGAGTAGAAAGGTCTTTTCAGCAGTCATCTATGTACATAGGACTTAAACCTATTTATTGGTACCTTTCTCGCCTCCAATGGTAGTTTATAAAATATGTTGACACCATCAAAGAAGCAAGTATTGGAGCTCACATTGGCTGCGTTCAGCCGGGACAGCACTGGGGTAGTGATTCACTTTTGCTGAGTTACAGCAGCTGTTAGTGGCTGAACGACCATACTGCAAAATGTCCGCTGTGTTTACAAACAAACACGCCATTGTATTGTCTACTCCGGCACCATTGGTTGAGGTCTACCCCCTCTACTTTCGCTGGCTAGCAGCAGACTTGCAGCGAAAAAAATTTTGCTACGAAAAATGGCGGCCGCTATTCCAGCGCTGTCGGCCAGCAAGGCGTTCAGTGCTGTCGCTATCTCAGCGCTACCGCAGTGCTGTCCCGGCTGAACGCAACCATTCAGTCTGTATCTAGCGTAATCTAATTTATCTTTATTTATAGTGTTAAAGGAATTTATATCTGATCTAGGTTGATAAAGATCTAAAGAAGATCAAGGTTCTGTAAATTGACATTACCTTTAACTCTTGCCTGCTGACACGGATTTGCACTTTGGGCGTGAGTTTGATTCCCGCTTGGACTAATTAGCTGGTTGGGTTTTTTTTTCCGAGGTTTTACCCAACCTTAAGGCGAATGTAAGGTAATCTATGACAAATCCTCGGCCTCATCTCGCCAAATACGATACCATCTCACTATCACCAATTAGACACTAAATTACGTAGTAGTTGATGTAGTGCCATAAAATGACGAACTAAAAAAGCAAAGAACACTAATACGAACATTAATTTAAACATAACTTAAAGCTTGACTTTCGAACTTAGGATTAACGTACAATGAAAAAGATAGGCCTACATGAATACTTCTTTTTTTAATATGTATATACCTTCAAGTGAAAATAATTGTGAAAAACAGTGATTTGTTACGAAATGTATAACAAATGTACTTAAGACAGCCTGTGAACGTTATATTTTTAATATACAATTTTCAGTGCTTTAAGTTTTTGAGGTGCATCATTAGCCCAATAACTTGTAACCCAGATTCGAAACTCTGGTGGGTCCAAGTGGAATTTGTGATGGACAAAGACGTTGCTTGGTTGTAATTTTTCGTGAGGTGCTCCTTTTTCTCCTACCGCTATTGCTTTGTTAATAATAATCATACTGTGGTGTTATGTAGTTCACTTCCAATAGTACACAAAGAGCAATGTCTACTGCAGCAAAAAGAACTACAGTTTTGGTGGGTCTTTCCTAGCTGGAGACTCTTGGATGAATTACGAAGTCAAGTACCCGCCATGGATAAAAAGGAAAAAGTTTGAAATCAAGTAGTGCTAGCCAATTCTCTTATTTGCAGTATATAATACTACCTATGTTAAAATCAACTGCATTGTTATTTCTTTTTTTATAGTAGGCCTATATGAAAATGTAGATAATTTTTCTTATTCCTCTAATCATCTGCTGTTTCTGTATTAAGTACGTTAGGCCTACTTGATCACTTCATTTCAAAAAGTGTAGGAACACAGAATATTGTGGTAGGAAGATGACTTTGATCATTCATATAAATAAATGAAAGACGTTAGCCAGACCAGAATTAGGCCTATCACGTGATCTTGTAGTTCCTTTCATTACGGTAACTTCAAGGGGAATAGATAATGTGAATGGTTCACATGTGTACTGTACATAGTGCTGTTTTCTCGAAATGTAAGTAGTGAAATCTATATATGAAGCTTTAGTATGCCACTCTGTGTGTTATTAACATATTAAAATCAATGTATCTACATAGTTTTCTGTCAGTCAAGAGGAATTGAAGTAAGGGACACTGATGCGTTAAAATGAACTCTCAGTAATCAATCTAGCAAAAAATTCTCATTCCAGTGCCTTGTCATCGTACACTATTTGCAAATCACTACTCTTTACGGCCTGCAGATCTGATAAAGAGTGCCCCAAATTGATGTATACACATTTTGAAATACTATTTCTCAGCAACGAGATGAGACAGAAATACAATTTTTGGGGTTTTGAATTCCTTAAGCCCGTACATGTTCAGAATGACCCCCTTTTCGCCACAGTAGGCTACACAACGACGTACAACAGAGCGACATACCAACTGGATTGTTGCTAGTGGAATATCATTACAGGCATGTTCAGTCTGAACTCTCAGTTCCTCCAGTGTTTGTGGTTTTGTAGCGTACACTGTGTCCTTTAGAGCTTCCCATAGGTAGAAGTCTGGAGAGGTTAAATCCGGAGATCGAGGCGGGAACTCCGCAGCACTTCCTATTCGTCCTATCCATCTCTGATTGAGTGTGCGATCGAGAAAATTCCTCACATTGACATGAAAGTGAGCTGGAGCTCCGTCCTGGTGAAAGTGAATCCCATTTTCATTCTTAAAGAGGTCATTAAAACGTGGAATTGTGGTTTCCAACATTTTCAGGTATTTCTCACCCGTGACAGTCCTTTCGAAGAAGTACAGCCCAATTATTCCTCTGGAGGACACACCACACCATACTGTTATTCCTGGAAGATTGACGGTCTTTTCTTGAAAGATGTGTGGGTTTTTGTTAGCCCAGAACACACAATTGTGGTGGTTAATTGTGCCATTAAGTTTAAATGAGGCTTCATCTCACCAAACAATTAAGTCTTGAAAATCTTCCCTTCCGTCACACATGTTCAAGAACCACTCACAAAATTCCAGTCGCCTATCTGGGTTGCCCTCATTTAGTGTGTGGACAAGTCTCGGAATTTAAGACTTCCATTTTTGAACTCGCAAAATTCGATGAACACTGGATTTGCTGATACCAATCTCACGAGAACATTGCCTCATTGACTTCTTTGGGGATTGTGCAAAAGCCTGCATGACTGCATCAACACTCTCGTTATCGGTGGAACTTCTCTTTCTTCCGCACTGCCCTTTCAACACATCTTGCACCGTTCCGTCGACTTGAAACTTGTCTCGGATTCTTGTTATAGTTAACATTGTTGGTGGTTGTGTTCCAAATTCAACCCTCCAACGTCGCTGTACCTCAACAACATTCTCCAATAACATTTCAGTATCCACTTACGTTCATCGAACAATAATTGCACCTCCATGTTTGTTTATAACAGATGAACATGTTTCCATGCTTTCCACTGCCTTCTGAATCATAAACCGCAAAAATCGTATTTCTATTTCATTTCTTTGCTGTGAAATAGTATTTCAAAGAGTATAGCTATGCATCAATTTGGGACACTCCGTATTTTTGTATAGTCTAATACACACAAATTATATTTTGAAAGTTTTATAATGGAGGACATAGAAATATCATTTGCAATGTGTTTTACATAAATTCATTTATGCCACATCAATGATCTCCATAATTTATTTTCTCACCTTGAAATTTCTGTACTTTCAGAGAATATTACTCCAATATAATTCGTATATTTTACTGCTTTATGATAGTATATCTTATTGAAAGTTTTGACAAATGATGATCAATAATATTGACGTATACCTAGTCATCTTGCTCAATCTCTGATTTTCATTAGCAATGAGTTTTACATGAGTTTAGGGTATAAAAATTACAGATATTTATGTTTTCATACAATTTCCAACAAGTGCGACAATAGACTTGTGATTTATGCAAAGGACTATGGTGTGGAGCGGCCCCAGGAAAGTGCTTTTGTTGATTCCCTTTTTGTTACCTGTGTGTCTAACTTTCGTACATTGGGTTCACTTTGTTGCATTGATGAGTTGACAGTTATGTGTGCAGATATTTGTTTTTAATTGGCTGTATTATATTTCTTATGGCATGTAGGAATATGGATTGTTTTTCATTGTGTGTGACTCAGTGGAGTTTTTATGCTTGATGGAGCACTTCTACGGAATTTAATACTTGCTGTCCGACAGTTGTCTGTACCAGTTTGTTTCTTTTTTTAACCCAGAGCATGAAATTTCTGATTAAAACTTGATAAATAATTTAAGGGATGGAACTTGAGAGCACTTCTCTGGTGGTGATATGCATGTATAGCACACAACACAATTTCAAAATAGCTCTTTAATGTTTATAAACTTCGGAATCTCAAGAGGAAGCAAAATAAGTTTTTACCGTTCAGTAAAGGAAAACTTAAGACAGTATGAATAATTTCAAGGAAAAATTGTTCCGGGGCCGGGTATTGATCCCGGGACCCTTCGCTTAGCGCGCGAATGCTCTTCCGACTGAGCTACCCCAGGAACTATACACGACAACGTTACAATTTTTCCTTTGTATCCACACAACTCACATGAGCTGACAAGACGCCAGAACTCAACTGTGAGTGCACACAAATACTGTGTGACTTTAAATTGTGGCTTTCTGTTAACGTACCTCCAGTAACGAATGTATTATACAAATCCGGCTTTCAGGTAGTAGCTCCCTGTAAAGCAGGTTTGAATAATTCCAAGGAAAAATTGTTCCGGGGCCAGGTATCGATCCCAGGACCCTTTGCTTAGCGTGCGAACGCTCTTCCAACTGAGCTACCCCAGGAACTATACACGACACCTTGAAATTATTCAAACCTGCTTTACAGGGAGCTACTACCTGAAAGCCAGATTTGTATAATACATTCGTTACTGGAGGTACGTTAACAGAAAGCCACAATTTAAAGTCACACAGCATTTATGTGCACTCACAGTTGAGTTCTGGCGTCAGCTCATGTGAGTTGTGTGGATATAAAAGGAAAAATTGTGACGGTGTCGTGTATAGTTCCTGGGGTAGCTCAGTCGGAAGAGCGTTTGCGCGCTAAGCGAAGGGTCCCGGGATCGATACCCGGCCCTGGAACAATTTTTCCTTGGAATTATTCAAACCTGCTTTACAGGGAGCTACTACCTGAAAGCCAGATTTGCTTAAGACAGTATATTATCTTGCAAATCTAGTCTTTCAGGTAAAGCTCATTTGAGTCGTAAAGCTCCGTGTGGATATAAAAGGACATACCCGGGTAGCTCAGTTGGCAGAGCGCTGGTACGTTCAACCAGAGGTCCCGGGATCGATACCCGGCCCCGGAACAATTTTTCTCTTCAAATTATTCAAATCTGTTAATTGCATAATATGTACGCCACTGTGTACGTTAACAGAGAACCACAATTCTAAGTCACACAGAGTTTGTGTGCACTCGATGTGGGTCTCTGGCGTTTCGTCAGCCCACGTGAGTTGTGTGGATATAAAGGGAAAAGTTGAGACGGTGTCGGGTGGAGTTCCCGGGTAACTCAGTTGGCAGAGCGCTGGTACGTTCAACCAGAGGTCCCGGGATCGATACCCGGCCCCGGAACAATTTTTCCCTTCAAATTATTCAGTATATTATCTTCTTTATTTTTAATAGGAACAATGACCATAAAATAAAAAATAGCCTAGTGGGATATTCGTAGTATCAAGAGGTTTTTACATTTTCAATTAAAAATCAGTTACTTTTACATTTCTGATTTGATATTACCACTTCTTAAACCCTTTGCCGCGCCTTGTTAAGGCCACCAGTTCCTAACCAATAATTCGAAAGCCCTGCCCTTTCATTATTACGATTTTATTGTCCTCCTTCTGCATGCAAGTAATTTGTTTCATAAGTATCACTAGAGTATCTGCATTGATCCCCTATGTACGTGGCAGAGGGGTTTCCCCTCATGGCGTCTGGGCGTTTTGCCATGCCTAGTACTACAGCTAGTGCTAGGCGCTGCAAAGGGTTACTGGGCGGAACCTTGTTGTGTGTGTCATTGCTTGCTAGAAGACAAGTAAGAACAAAGTCCTGAGTTTTGGTTTTTTGCTTGTCTTTTTTGTTTTGTGTGTCTATCTCTGGAAATAGCCGGCGGGACACCAGAGGCAAGTGTGTTGACCCAAATAACCAGCCTCCCGGGTTCCAATCCCCGGAAAGCCCGTCTGATCAAGCAGTATTCAAAACCCACCGTTGATTACGATGATGCGCCCACAGTAGCTGAAGTTTCCTTACCTTGGAGGCGAGGTGTAAATGGGGGTACGTTGAAAGTAGTTCTTTATTTCTGCGTGGATCGTCTTCGTTTTATTTATTATTTCTCTGTCTGTGGAAAAAGTGCAAAATAAAATGTTGAAACAGTTACCAAAGACATATGGTAGTGCTGAGAACATTAACCATATGGATATTCAAGTAAACCTGAATTAGTTGTATAAATTCCAGTTAAATCTTTTAAGTATCATTATGCATTAAAAATTTATGAAAAGCATGACTGGGCAAACCATGAAATCTGTAATTTCTTTAAATTCTTACATAACCATGAGTCATCCATCACCTTTAACCTGATACCCTTATGAAAGGCGTACTCTCAAAACTTTGTACCTGCTGCCCAATATCCATGCTTATCCGTATGATCGTTCATTGAAGCTTATAATGTAAACTGTTGTATTGGCAGTGCTTTATGGCAAATACGGAAGCAATAGTGAACGTGTCTGCTTGGGATCTTTTACAATATCATCTGATGAAAATAATTATCTTAGCTTTCATTCTTAAATAAATAATATTTTACAAATTGCATCTTTATTCCATGCCTTTTCTTCAATCGACTGTCATTTTACAAATCTATGGATGAACAAACAGACTTTCTTCTGACAGAGGAAATATTTTACAAAGCATGTAAATGAAACCAGATGACCTGGAAGTGTACAAAATCTTGCCAAGACATATTAAAACATATTCACACGAGTCGAAATAGTCTACATTGTCACTCAGCTATATCTACACCAACTTCATCTTTCTAATAGTATTATGTTGTAATAATCATATTTTTATGCTCGACTATGCCGAAATGTAGTAATTATACACCTGGTAGCAGCCCTTTAATGGACCTGATTAAAGTACACCTATTCATTAAAGTTCAGGTGTTCCACCAATCAGAAAACACCATTGTAGCGATATGAAAGTACAAGTATCGATTATTCTCGGATATGCAATCGAAAGACAACTAGCAAAACGTCACGGAGGCTGGAAATCCAATACTGTCGCAGAAGGTTATGTTCTGTTACTATAATAATTAGCGTTAATTGTAAATAATATTCAAATAAATTCAATTTGTCATCTCGTTTTTCAATGTCTAAATCAATTTCAAGGTTATATCAAGATTAATGTTTATTTTACTCTCTAGATTATATCAAGGTCAATAACATTTGTTTCTCGGAAAAAATCAATACTTTCGCGTCTGCGCACATCTCACAATTTACGAGATATTGCACAAGGTCAGTTCCACTCCCCAGTCAGATAAGAATAACATGAATACTTATGAATAATTTCAAGTTAGAAAAATGGTCGCTTGCACTCGTTTCATAAACACACTCGCGTCTTAATTACTACCATTATAGGCTCGTTGCATAATGTACTATTATACTACAAATTCACTACTAAGATTTATTTTAAATCATCCGTCCTCAAGTGAGGTTGACCACTGGGATCCAGAATTAACAAACATAAAAGATAAAGGGAAATGAAACGAGCAAAATAATGATTCGATTTGTACATTAAAACAAAATTTACATGTTAACATATAGATGATAGTGTAGAATTTGAAGAGAGGCCTTCAGAATTTCCATTACAATCTTCTCAACCTCATAAAAGGGAATTTTAACGTAGAAAATTAGTTAATACCAATTGCTCAAGATTCAACTCTGTAACACAAGTATCAATAATGAACACCAATCGAAGTACCCCTCATTTGTTTGAAGAAATGCTAAGTTGAAGGCTACAACGGACGGACTTTGTTATCTGCATCCTCCTGAATACATCACAAAGTTTGATTCTTAAATAAATACAAGGAAGCTATACAGTAATATAAAATACTTCTTTTCTGCCTTCATTACATACATACATACATACATACATACATACATACATACATACATACATACATACATACATACATACATACGTGTTCTGCCCAAAGGCAGGTCTTTCATTGCAAACTTAGCATTCTCCAATCTTTCCTATTTTCTGCCTTCTTCTTAGTCTCCACATATGATCCATATATCTTAATGTCGTTTGTCATCTGATATCTTCTTCTGCCCCGAACTCTTCTCCCGTTCACCATTCCTTCCAGTGCATCATTCAGTAGGCAGTTTCTTCTCAGCCAGTGACCCAACCAATTCCTTTTTCTCTTTCTGATCATTTCCAGTATCATTCTTTCTTCACCCACTCTTTCCAACACAGCTTCATTTCTTATTCTGTCTATCCATTTCATACACTCCATTCCTCTCCATATCCACATTTCAAATGCTTCTAGTTGCTTCTCTTCACTTCATCGTAATGTCCATGTTTCTGCTCTATACAGTACAACACTCCACAGAAAACACTTCACTAGTCTCTTCCTTCATTAAGTACAGTATTATATTAATTAGAAAAAAATGAACCTAAAGTCCAAGAAATTCCCCGCCCCCCTCCCAGGAAAATACAATTTAGTAACTAATGTGGCTTTCCGTTTATAACTTTCGAAATGGAAAATAGCATATGAGTGGTGGGATTCTGTTTTTCAAACTTAATGTTTATTATTTGGTGAATAGTTCCCAATAATTTAATGAATTCGTACAAAATGTTTAGAACACCTTCAATGAAAATTTCTATATTAAGATTGTGAGTGCCAGACTATACTTAATGTCTCAATGTAATATTAGCACACACATCTAATATAAATAAAATCCAGAAAATTATTTGACTTTATAATGATGCAAAAACATAAGGATGATCTTCGAAATGTTAAATATTGTGTAAAAAAAAATTGTTTCATTTAATAATTTAATCTCTAAAAAAAATACTGGCAAAGTAAATGAATTTTTAACTGGGCGTTGCAAACAGTTACCTTGGATTGGACACCTTTGCTTATCTGTAGGCTATATTTATGAACAACATATATAAATTTTATAAATAACTATAGATTGAAGTATAGCTCTGAACATTAGAAATGCATTTATGCTCTACCATGCCGAAATGTAGTAATTATACATCTGGTAGCAGCCCTTTAATGGACCTCATTAAAGTACACCTATTCATTAAAGTTCAGGTGTTCCACCAATCAGAAAATACCATTGTAGCAATATGAAAGCGCAAGTATCGATTATTCTCGGATATGCAATCGAAATACAACTAGTTCTGTTACTATAATAGTTAGCGTTAATTGTAAATAATATTCAAATAAATTCAATTTGTCATCTCGTTTTTCAATGTTTAATTCAATTTCAAGGTTATATCAAGATTAATGTTTATTTTACTCTCTAGATTATATCAAGGTCAATGTCGACATTTGTTTCTCGGAAAAAAATCAATACTTTCACATCAGCGCACATCTCACAATTTACGAGGTATTGCACAAGGTCAGTTCCGCTCCTCAGTCAGATAAGAATAACATGAATACTTATGAATTTATTTCAAGTTAGAAATATGGTCGAGCATAAAAAGTCGTATGAAACTTGACTATAATGGTAATTAAGACGCTCGTTGAAAATTATGAAACTCGTGCTCGTTTCATAAACAAACTCTCGTCTTAATTACTACCATTATAGGCTCGTTGCATAATGTACTATTTTCCTGCCCGTGAATATTATGAGTCCTTTCCTTTTGTCCATTTATGTAGAGTGTATTTTTCATGGTTTGTCCAGTATCGTTTTTTCCCCCCCTTTGACACTTCAAGTTTGGTAGACATCTGTGCATGGACAGCATATAGAAGCATTTTTGCTAGCATGCATTATCTCGGCATGTAATGTACATATTGTAGAGCATTGCAATTAATCTTAATCCATTAATGGCATGTGTATGAAGTTGGTGATGGCCTAATACATTAAAAATTCTTATCATTTGGTTTCTTTCAGTTCACTTGCTTACTTTTATACTAAATATTGATAAGTGAATTATATAAATGCCATAATGCTCCTCATTTACAAACTTACAGAGACTGAGTTTTACTTGCTTCTCACATGGAATGCAAAGTTTGTAGAAGAAATTGTTATATAAACTGAAGTCTACAAAAGAAGTATAGTAACAGAAATACTTCAGAAGTGAAAAGAATGAAAAGAAGTTGCGCTAAAATTTTAATTCAAAATTGGTTACTCACAAATTGTTTGTGTAATCAACTAAAATTATGGAATGTAACTTCAGCATTTCAGAAAGAACTGCTACAACACGAAATATTATCTTCAAATATTTAAAGAAATTAAACGGTATAAGGACGACTGTACATAAATACATAAATGAAAGAAGATCCCTTATGGTAAGAGGTAATACAATGGTATTTAAATATTCTGTAGATGATTTAACTTTGCTATAGACTCTCTTTAGATGTATGTATTAGAGAATAGTAAATATGAAGGAAATTACCAGTACTTCTTGTCTTAGATGCGGTTGTTGTAAGTGGATACTTATCAGTAGAAAGGTGCTAAGTGCCAAAATTAAAAAAAAAATGTGATATTTCACTAGAATGGTGCAAATTGCCAAGGGGCATTACGGTACTTATCAACAGGTTCACAGAAGATTGTGGAGTGTTATTAAGACCACCAAAACATGACAGTGGTGTAAAGTTACCAGGGCTCTTTCATAAAAAAAGGTGCAATGTGCCATTCGTTTCGATTTCTCTCTGTTGATTATTTATCATGTTAATAGTGAAGTTATGGCAAAAGGCATTATTGATTATATACCATGGTGTTTTCTACATAAGTAAATCTTATATACAACAATATACGTAGGTAATGTAGGACTATGAATCACATAGAAACATAATGTATTATAGTCGCGATGCTGTTATTCCTGGCGTGACTCCTCCTCTTTGGTTACGTCTTAGGAAGTGAAGGCTCTATAAGTCTAGGTAGGTAGTATCGTTCGCCATTTTTGTTCTTTCGTTGCCGAGCTACCATACAAGGAATCTATTTTCCACACCGTTAAACATTATCATGTCGTAGTTCCTATGATAATAAATCAAACGCACTGTAATTCAGCAAATAATTGAGCGGCAAATAACGTCTTCGTGTGCTTTCTGCGAACACCAACGAAAGAGCCAAAATGGCGAGCGATTGTATTAAGTATTTATCGAGCCTTAAGAAATGAATAACGTCTTCATAAGCGAATCACAAGACGCACACGTTTAAATGTAGCCGACCTGCAACGCGATTGGCTGCCGGAAATTAGAGCAACGGGACTATAGGTACCTCTAGATGACACAGTTGGTTTGTTTTAAACTTTCCAATTCCTAGAGTTAAAAATCCAGAAAATGGGAGAAAATAACTAAATTGGCATGTTTTTCTTTATTGTAAGTGGCATGAAAATGCAGTGAACTGGCAAATGAGTAGAAAATAGCTTTATTTTCTAAGTTCTATGACTAAGATTATTCAACACTATCAAGATTTCTGTTAGGTCTCTTTACTGTAATAGCAGTATGACGTCAACATAGAACATATGATAATTCATGATTAAAGTTGACTATATTCGGTTCCAAGTGGTTAGGATGATTTGCTTCCAGTCTACAAAACCACTTTAATGAAAGTATTTGCAAAAATTAACAGATCTGTGTATAATAAATGGATCATAATACCTAGGAAATGTTTATGTGACTTAACACCTTTCATAAATTGGAAGTTTGTTTTTCTCTCAGGATATTACTTATTTTAGTAGTATCATCAAACTATTGATAACATTGGTGAAAAGTTGTCGTTAAGTACTATCAGTTCAATTCTAAAAAATATATTCTTAAAATTTTTCAAGATCAAAAGTTATTTATTAATAAAATACTGTTCATAAATTTGGCACTTTGCACTTTGCTACTGTTAAGTATCCAATTCTCCACTCATAGTTAAATATACTATTCTCGTTACATATCTCGAAAGCTGCCGGATCAATGTCTATCGAATTTCAATTTTACTATTACAAAATAGACGAATAGAATTATCGTCTTAAACATGTGTGGAAGCAAATGCATCGATAATGAATCCAAAATGATTATTCACTCATTCGGAATTGATCTCTAAATAAAATAACGAAGTATATAATAAGTAATATTTTGAAGAAATAAATCAGGAATCTTTAACAAACAAAGTCGTAATTTATCTTTGATAAACATGTGAGAAGATCAAATTTTTGTCTTGACTCTCTGAGGAGTGATAATTGTAACTCTGTAAGTTTGTAAGTTTGTATATAGTCATAATTGTTTTCAAAATGTCTTTAATAGATAATACAGAATTATTGTTGTAACTTACTGACTGAATTGCCAGAGTTTTTCATAGACTGATCAATTTATTTTATTGTAGTGCGATTTGAAAATTCTATTTGCTATTGTAGCATGTTTTCTGTTCCATAGGCTCTCTGATTTGATTTAATGCAACTGTTAATGCGTATATTTTAATTTAGCTATAAATATGCAGCAATTATATAATTATTATTCTTCTTTCAGTTTAGTTATGCTTTTGTTTCCTACAAAAATGTTTGAGCACCTCTACACAAGTTCTGCAGTGGTTCTTCAACTCCCTTACGTTACTCCCTCTACATTTGGGAGCTCTATTTCGACTTCTGACGAATATTAATGTATAATAATAATGATGATGATGATGATGATGCTAGTGTTAAAATAAAAACACATTATTTTGTGTATTTTAAGTAATAAGACTAAACAAAGACTGCATAAGAAATGTGGACGTACAACAACTCTTATGCTTTCTTGACGCTGGCAGAAGGTAGAGGTGAGTGATTTATATACCTTCCAACCACAAGAGAAAGAATGCCCATTACCATCGAATGAGGCTGAGTAAATCCCAGTGGTTGTAATAAGGATAATATATAGTTTTTTTTTCTTATTTGGAGTTAAGTTATTGCCTAAACCAGGCATGTCAGAAATCAGACACTGAAAGTGCAGTGCATGTGCACGGAACGCCGGTCTGTGCAGATTGCGTCATTCACGTGTTGCTCCTTCCAGTTCTTAGCAGGAGGGATGTACAAGAATCTATTCTGTGCTTCTAGTGTTCAATTAAATTTACATTTGGACATTATAAACATACTTAGCAGAAGGAAAAAACACAATTATTGTCAGTGTCAATATTTGACAATAATTGTAACACAAGAAACAATAGAATTACTCAGTTACAATTCACAAAGCAGTCGTTTGTAAAGAATAATTTATTTACACGATTTGTATACAGTGTTTGAAGAAAATATAAATATTGCAGTAATTTCGAAACAAAAAACGAACACAGTATTTCATTTTACATAGTAGGTACTGATTATTTCAAAGTAATACTCTTTCATTGTTCCTCAAGCATTATTGAGACCATTGGTGCACAAATGTTAAAGAAAATATTTTACTCCCAATTACATGCAATAGGACATTGTGAGGCTTTTACACCGGAATCATTTTTCCTTGCTGTATACTTACTTACTTACAAATGGCTTTTAAGGAACCTGAAGGTTCATTGCCGCCCTCACATAAGCCCGCCATCGGTCCCTATCCTGTGCAAGATTAATCCAGTCTCTATCATCATATCCCACCTCCCTCAAATCCATTTTAATATTATCCTCCCATCTACGTCTCGGCCTCCCCAAAGGTCTTTTTCCCTCCGGTCTCCCAACTAACACTCTATATGCATTTCTTGATTCGTCCATACGTGCTACATGCCCTGCCCATCTCAAAGTCTGGATTTAATGTTCCTAATTATGTCAGGTGAAGAATACAATGCGTGCAGTTCTGCGTTGTGTAACTTTCTCCATTCTCCTGTAACTTCATCCCGTTTAGCCCCAAATATTTTCCTAAGCACCTTATTCTCAAACACCCTTAACCTATGTTCCTCTCTCAGAGTGAGAGTCCAAGTTTCACAACCATACAGAAGAACCGGTAATATAACTGTTTTATAAATTCTAACTTTCAGATTTTTTGACAACAGACTATTTTTCCTTGCTGTATATTAATATAAATTCATATTATTATTAATAAATGGGATAAATTAAGCTTGAATTTAAATTTATATATAGTTTATTTGGAAAACGTTGAGCAAGTATCAGCAAGTTGGGAGCGTTACTGAATTGAGTTAAGAGTACTTCACAAGCTGTGAAGAGAGGACATTTTCTTTATGTCAGGTTTAAAGATTTATTAACGTAAGTATATTAAGAAATATAGTAACGTGAGATGGAAAATTCGCCATCATGTATTATTTTTCGAGAAAATTTTTTCGCTTTACAAATAGTTGCTTTCTTCCTTCCCTTATAACCTCAAGACCCTCATATGTATTCTTCACTCAATATTCTCATCACTTATCAGCTTACCAAATAAAAGTTGTAAGTCGTCTAACCATTCATGGCTGTGTTAGTACAGACTCCAAAACATCATTGTCATGTTTGTCTTGCTGTGAGAGTACTAAAAAGGAAATAAGAGCTGACGAATATCATATTTTGAGAACTTTACTAATCTGATTTAAATTCTCACATCACTATTAGGTCCACATGATATGATGAAAGCCTTTCATTTTAAAATAATTACTGTTGGCTGAGGAAAACATCATAACAGTTACGTTATATGATTCGTGATTTCTCTTCTTCGTTATATCTGTGGACTCCTCACTTTATATTCATAACGTATTCACAATCACAGCTCAATGAGCACCCGTACTGATCTGTGTTACTGAAACAAAAGCTGATCTGCTACTATAGGTACTGTACAGCCCTGTCACGTTCCCCTCCAAGCCGATTCACTCCCTCCAGGTAGGAGAATAGAAACTGCACATTGCACAGAGACCAGTGCACAATGTGCGCGACTACACAATGTGCAGGGTTTTGACATGCCTGGCCTAAACATAACTGATATATGATTAGTTCTTTTTTTATTAAAATATAATTCTGTAGAGACAGGGGCGGACGCAGGTTTTTTTTTCGGGGAGGGATTTGAGGAGATAGTAAAAATGGAGTAATGAGAAATAAGTTTATATACTCACAATTTGTTTCCGAGTCACAAACATTTACAAGTTGGCCTGAGTAGCGTAGTCGGTATAGCCTTCCGTGCTCGAAGTTTTGGCTTCTACCCCAACCCAGCTCGATGGCATTTAAGGGTGTTTAAATGCGACAGGCCTCATATCAGTCGATTTACCGGCATGTAAAAGAAGTCCTGAGGGAAAAAATTCCAGCACACCGGCAACGCTGATATAACCTCGGTAATTGCAAACGTTGTTAAATAAACCATAATTTTTTTATTTTAACATTTACAATGATGCAATACAAAAAGAATGACATTTACAGAAGAAGGCGACGAGGCTTGTTAGACATTTCATCCAGTACTTCATGAGCTTTTACTTCTACATTTTTATGTATATACATCAAGGCCAGTCCATTTAATCTGTCTGCTCCCATCGTGCTCCTCAAGTAAGTCTTCAAACACCGCAATGTTGAGAACGATCGTTCTGGTGTTGCTGTAGTTACAGGCAATGTGCAGAAAAGTTTCAGCACCTTAAGAATGCAGGGAAAAACAATTTCATTCCACCTGTTCAAAGATGATATAAAATCAGTAGGTATTAGGTGAAGATTTTTCTGATCAAGGAAATTTCTTCTCCACATCTTCAATTCATTGAAGAAAGACTCTGGTGATGCATCAACATCATAGGGCCACTGATTTACTACAGCCTGAACAGCAGTTTCTAAATCTTCATCTGATGCTCGCACTATGTTTTTAGGCAGAAAAGTTTGTATGGACTTTAGGATTACCTTATGATTTAAAAACCTGCCCTTGAGCTGACTAATGAAATAGTCTAAGAAGGGAAGGAAAATTAAAAGCCTGAAATACTCTTCATGACTCTCTGTCTTGAAGTAAGAAGGCTGTGTTTGTCTCCCTGCAGTTCTTGGAATTTAACACTTTACTTACTTACTTACAAATGGCTTTTAAGGAACCCGAAGGTTCATTGCCGCCCTCACATAAGCCCGCCAGCGGTCCCTATCCTGTGCAAGATTAATCCAGTCTCTATCATCATAACCCACCTCCCTCAAATCCATTTTAATATTATCCTCCCATCTACGTCTCGGCCTCCCTAAAGGTCTTTTTCCCTCCGGTCTCCCAACTAACACTCTATATGCATTTCTGGATTCGCCCATACGTGCTACATGCCCTGCCCATCTCAAACGTCTGGATTTAATGTTCCTAATTATGTCAGGTGAAGAATACAATGTGTGCAGTTCTGTGTTGTGTAACTTTCTCCATTCTCCTGTAACTTCATCCCGCTTAGCCCCAAATATTTTCCTAAGCACCTTATTCTCAAACACCCTGAACCTATGTTCCTCTCTCAGAGTGAGAGTCCAAGTTTCACAACCATACAGAAGAACCGGTAATATAACTGTTTTATAAATTCTAACTTTCAGATTTTTGGACAGCAGACTGGATGATAAGAGCTTCTCAACCGAATAATAACACGCATTTCCCATATTTAACACTTTAGCAAAGAGAATTTACGTGGAAAATTCTCTAATTCCTATGTTCATTCACGAATTAAAATTAATATTATTTTTCTTTCTTGTTTCGTATTTTTCTCAAAATTTCGGGAGGGGATATATCCCCTTAATCCCCCCCCTTGCATCCGCCCCTGTGTAGAGATATGTTATATTTCCAAGCAATACAGGAAATGGCAGTTACTAGTAAATTATGGAGAGTTTAAAATAAATGATCACGCTTGATGCTTCATTAGTGTTGCATTAAATGAAATGCTTTTAGAAAACTGTGAAAGGTAATAGGCTATAGTGGAAATATAATTACGATCAAACTCACAATGCAGAGTGTGTTTGTTTTATAATTAACATGCTTTATAGCGGTTGTTGAGGAACCACTTATTGACAAAATGCACTTGTTTCTGTGAGGCATGCTATAGGAATTGTGAATTTTTACTTGAACAGTTACTCAGCATGTATATGTGAATTGTGTCTTAACAGATGAAACACAACCGTCTGGAAATAGTGAAGCAACCAAGAAAGCGCCTCGGGAATCAGGTGATAGTGAGTACCATTCTGTTTATTATTGAATGTAGTAATATCAGTTTTTCTTAGTATGCGTGTTTTAAGTCAGGATGCTTTTATACACTACCGGTACTGTATACTTGTGTCGAATAATAGCCCATTTCTATCTTAGAATAAAGGTAATTCATGTAACTTGAACCATAATTAGATTTATATTATCTTGAATGTACAATATGTATATAAACTTTCTGTGCAATGTTGATTAAAATCTCTGGACTGACTGGTAGATACATGAGTACCTACCTACTTCAACTTTCATTGTCATTTCTTTCCATGTGAACAATTATGAAACTGTAATTCATATTCATAGGTGTCACTTATTGTATCTACATAAACTTATGAAATCGATCTTTAAAAGTTATACACATTCTCACATTAATCTAAATTTGAACAACGATTTAGGAAAAAGTGTTCTACAAGACTTACATGTAGAAATTGAAATATTTTTATAAACATAATTTTTAAAAAGCAACACCCGTATATGATACACAATATTAAAAATTACTGTACAAAAAAATTGAAAAATGCACACGGATTCAGAGTAGTTAAAAACATATTTCTGTCTTACTGAATGTTCATGAAACTTTAAAATTATTTTCTGCAGTACCAGTAATGGCACCTAAAAATCTTGTATTCACATTACGTATACAAATATGAAAAATATTGACCATGAACAATATTTTCTGTGTAAAAATGAGTTTATTTAATTTTCCATTTCCAGTAATATGTGCCATAATATGAAATATTTACAATACATAAAAACATTCATCCAGAGATCTGCTGATATTTGAATATTTACTGCTCTGGTATTTATATACCAAATTCTTTTTTCTTTATTCATGAAGATAAAATTACCGGTATTGCTATTTTTATTGACTTTGTGGCCCTAATTTCTGTTTCTCCCGCTTTTATCATCTATTATGTATTTATATTTTGTGTGTAATGATAATTAATATAACATTGTATTTGTTGTTTTGTGAATAAATATTTAAGCTTATTTTCATTTTTTGTGAATAAAAAGTTAAGCTTTTTACTAATGCTACTTAGCTGAGTGGCATAATAATTAATTACAGACGCAATTTGGCCTTTAATGTGTTAGAGGAATTGAACCATGCTATCCACATACCGATTTCTACAATATATAGTTACTGTCCACATACTAAAGTGGCTAATAATACTTGATAATGACAGTTTTCGGTTTGAAAAGCTGCTAGGTACGTTATTATTTACCATTTATCATCATCATCATCATAACCACACAATATTCTTCTTTTTCTTCTTCACTATCATCATAGTCTAGTATATACAGTCACGAAGCTTGAGTTGTTGAAGTTGCTAGGAACAATAGACTGTGTAGATACTATTTCGCATTGTCTGTAATTAGGTGATAGTAGCGATCCTAGTGGTTAGCAACTATCTATGGATGCATATTTATTACATATTGAGCTTCGTGACTGTATATACTAGACTGTGCAATCAGTATCTTTATCTTCTTCTTCTTTTTCCTCTTCTTAGCTCTCGTCCACCAGGATTAGACATTTTGCGTCTATTTTAGTCTCATAAATTTTTGACAGTTTACTTTTATGAAAATATACAACATAATTAGCATCAAAAAGAAAGAAAGAAGAATGGTAGCCTAAATAATCTTAATATAAGCATTCTTAAAAGAATTATAATGTCAGAGAATTTTTTATTAAATGTTCTGGCTTTACTTTAAATCTTACTGGTGCTAGTATTCTTGCTTATACAAAATATTGCAATGTAACCTTGTGTATTAGTAGGCGACAAATTGTATTATGAATAGTGCAATGAAAAAAATTAACTTTCAACTTGATGGTATTTTTTGTCTTACATCATATCAGAAATGTGGCCGATCATTATGTGTGAATAAACATTAGGTCTACTGTACCGATATAATAATCTTCACTGATATGGACACATTTAAGGAATTAATCCTTAAAGAAATTAAAATGACATTCTATCTCATATTATCAGCTTTTAATGTAGATATGTTTCTTTCAATAGCCAACCGCAACATGATAACAGTAATCACTACAACAAAAACCTTTTTCTTAAAGTCATTCAGAAAGAAAAAGAATTGTACATAGCCTATGTAGTCTGTATATTCATTAAGGCCCAAATGTTGTATTTTAACCAGGAAAAAAAAAAAGGAATAATATTTTGAAAAGTACATTATATTAATTTCTGTAGCCTAATGATTATGACTTTTGGTTAATACCGGTATTTGAAAATGAGAGTTCCTCCCAGTTGAATTCAAAATTTAAATGTTGCAATAATTCTTATAGTACCGGTCAATACACCTGCTATTAAAAATGACATTTAGTATCATTTATACTCTATATGAAACCGTAACAATCTATGAATAACACTATACTTTCTCATGCAAGGTGGTATCATAAGGTATAATCAATTTAAAAAATCTTATTTTCTTGATGGATATATTATATTTCGAATTATTTTATCTAACGTTTAGATATAGTTGATAGTTTAAATGTTAATATTTATCAGTAGAAAAGCCATGTAATAAATTTACTGAAGTTTGATTACCGGTACTGTATATAATTTAATGAATTAGGCCTATTTCGTGTATTGTTCCTGACCCAAAACTGGGGCTTCAACATGAGCCTTACATAACCACAAATAAACCAGAAACAATGGCATTTTAATCAAAAATGCTACTAGCCTGTACATAAATAGAATAAATTATTAATATAAAAATTATCCACTAGTAAAGGAATATACAAAATAGCCAAAGAATTATAAATATAAAATACATCAACTAATAAAGGAAGAGAGGCCAACTGTATTAGGCTATACTATTTCACTTTCGCAAGAAACATTACCATAAGATAGTAATAGTTTTCATCATAAGTTATTTAGGCTACATTTGAAGACCACAGGGGAAAAACGTGATAAGTCCAAAATTATCGATTTTCTGTTTTAGATGTCGTGTAGATTTGTGTAGTTTAACTGTAAAGAATAAGAATCTTATAGGTCCAAAGAAATTTGAAGAATGATAAGCTAAAGACAACACAATATAATGGGTCTGAAACTTTCAACTTGCTCTCCTGTAAAAACTGCAAAACGTGACTTACCATGTTTTTCCCTTGTGGTCTTCATTTTTCCATTTCTACTTCACCATGACTCTTTCTTATTTCATTGCACCATAATATTTACATTATGAATGGCTTTTCGTGAAATTTCTTTTTTTCTACCTGAAATTTGATAATTCTCATTTATACGCAAATTTTTTCTGCAGCTAATGAAGTCCAAAAATATATTTCTTCACCAAGAAACTTTAATGGTTGATGTTGGATGGAGTGCAAACATAAAAAAAAAAAAAAAATTACAGTTTGTTACATGGTAATAAAGAACACTCTCGTTCTAAGCACCACATTCCATTAGGTCTAATAATTTGAGATTCTAGGCTTTCAATATGTTGAATCACAAATCAGGAGTGTGACATTAATAGATTGATCTACTTTATGTGGTTAACTGGAACCGTAACAGAAACAGGAGTTTTTGAAGATATTATTATGTATAAAAATTTAATCCCATTATAAAATGAACGAGCAAATGCTGGGTAACTTTCGGTGCTGGATCCCAGACTCATTTCACCGGCATTATCACCTTCATTTCATTCAGACGCTAAATAACCTGAGATGTTGATACAGCGTCGTAAAATAACCCAACAAAATAAAAAAATAAATTATAAAATGAAGAGAAATCTTAATGAATTACGATACCATACACAAATTTTTAAGATATAAGGAAAATGTGAAGGGGTAAATGTGTGTGAAGTCCTAAACAGTTATGGTTTATTTTGTTTTTGTTGCTATTCATAATTCTCATAGATACTAGCAGTGATTATAATGTTCAGTTTAACAACACCACCAGGACCGTTGATTAGGTACATACTTATTGCTCAACTTCATTGATTTCTTTCTTATGCCAGGTTCTCTTATTTTATTGAGCATATGATAGTTTAAAATTAGGTAGGCCTATATAGCCTACGGGAAAGACAAATGTTTTTCTCGCTGATCTCGATAGGACAATGTTTATTCTCACAGGACGCAATTAAATCATATAAAAAATAAGTGTGAAAGGTTGGATATACAATTAATTGAAAAACTGTTTTATTTATTTTCTATGTTGGATATTTAAATTCAAATCTTGATGAGATCAGGTGAATTTGATAGGCAGAGTACCGGTACTTTGGTTTTCCTGCCATAAATTAATAAAATATGGAGAAGGAAAACGGAGGGAAAAAGTCGGATTTCAACTTTAATGTATCCTTGGATGTCATGATTAGCAGCAAGTGTTGACGCATACCAGGTGTAATTACTGAAATATGGCTGGAAATACGCAAACAATGATCTTTAATAATTCTTTAATTTCTTAGTCAATTTGCTCCAAACTTATAATTGATTGCTTGTGTAGCTCTTATAATGTCCTATTTCTAAAGCATACCCTTCACAGTGGTTCTATTATCTTAGAGTCATATTTGCAGGGACTCATATTCGGAGAATACGGAGGTTGCTTCAGAATTATCCAGTTCCACCTGTTAAGTAAATTAAACACTTAGACAGCCATGTGACAACGAGCACCATTGCGAAACACAATGAGATGGGTACCGTATCCAAGAGATTTCTGTGCTTCCAGTGATTGTTGATCGTAAATGGCGTTCCAAAAAAAAAAAAAAAAAGACTGTAATATGCAACCCTTAGGAGCCGTGCGTCCATTATAGTGGCCAGCTAGTATTATGGTCATGACGTGATATAATATGTTATAAATTGTATGTTACATATGAAATATGTTGATATTCTTTAATTTTATGTAACATTAAGGACACTGCACTTGATTGAAATAATAATTTTTTTTTTATGTTTTCCTTCAAAAGGAGCAAAATAATTTCAACTGCAGTCAACTGAAACCCCGTCAGCTTTCATGCGTACAATTACACTGATTGCTTTACATGGGCCCTCCCCATCCTTTACCACAGGCTCAATTGACTGCAGTGGCCAGGACGTGAACCTGCGATCTTAGGCACAATATGCTGGCCGGACAAATCTTGTGCACCTTAAACCGCTCAGCTAACGAATCCAACATGAATTCACCCGATTATGCAGGTATAGGAACCCCTGGTTAAGAGTTAGACATTTGCGTGCAATAATGGTCTTCCAATTTCTAAGGGTTAATACACCTTTGTAAACATAAGCAACAATAAACATAAATTTAAATGGATCCTGCTCTTGTCTACATTCATTTTTTTGTCCTTAGATCATTGCAGTATCTTATTATTATAATTATTGCATATAGTGTATAAATGGGATTATCATCTTATAATGATAACTTACAAACAATACATATCAGGCACCACTCCATCTCATACTACCAGCTTACATTAGTCACAGCAATGAGAGCTGTGAATACTAGCAATGTTGCCATTAATTTTCGAATGACCTGTGTATGCGATAACCATGATTATATTAGACCTTTGACACAGTCCCTTGTTGAGTGGTTTATTTCTTGGAAATTTTTTTCGTAGAGAGTGAAGAACAGATTCCCAGATATAATTAGATATATCATATTTGTTTTTTTTTTTATTTTTTTTTTCATATAGTTGTAAATAAGCTTAATCATCAATGAAATGTAACATAGATATTCGTAAAGAACTTTAATGTAAAACTTATAACAGGAGTAATGTTACAAATAAACTACCGGTACCATATAAAATGTACACATGTAAACCACAAGTAAGAAATGTGAATGGTTTGTTTCACTTTCAGTTATTTTTACAATTAGGAGAAAAATTGCTGGCTTATAATATATGAGCCAATTTTGAAAAATACCTACGTGTTTATTCTTATCTTATCTTATTGTTATCTTATTGTTATCTTACAGATATTTTATACTATTCTATGTACTTATTATAGTAGAATACTTCATAGTTTGCTAACAATTTCTAAATTAAAAATTAAATTAGTAGATTTTGACCAGAAAAACATAAAATAAAATGTTTGGGAGAAAATAACCATACATTTAAATATCATTTTGAGTGACAAATAGCAGACATTACCAAAAAATAACTTTACCATTAGATTCAAAGTGTAAGAAATATGTTTATTATGTTATTGGGTCAAGATTGGTTTTTGAGCAAAATAAAGTGTGTTCAAAAAGTCACGCAAGCCTATGGGGGAACATGTATTTTAGAGTAGACCTAAGTGGTTATCGTTCTGTGCTCCACATAAGTGAACAGCTTTGACCATGTTCTGAAAAACATGTTGCAATATTTAGCGTAAGATGGCATTGATACAGTTCTGAATATTCGCTTGCAATTCCGAAATACTGTGTGCATCTGTAATGTAGGCGGCATCCTTGAGGTGACCCTCAAGAAAAAGTCTGCTCACAAGCAAACGTTCTGATGGGGGCAGATAAAAAAGTTAAATTTTTTTCTTCCACCATGTTAATAATGTCAAAAGAAGTGCTTATACAAATTTTGGCCACTCAACCACAATTACGATGGCCGTAAAAAAATAAGTTCGTCAGGGGCCGCTAACAGAAAAAAAAACACAATTTCATGGACAAATTTATTGGAACGGACACAGCAATTGTTGAGCTATTTTTCAACATATTTTCCATCGGAATTGAGAAATTTCTCATATCATGGGATCGACAGAGAGAGGTGCAGACACAGTCAAATGCCGGTTCCAATCTGAGGCGGCTGACTTCTGCGACACAAAAATTGATCCTATGTTATGATAAATGTCTCTATTCCAGTGGGGGATATGTTGATAAATACCGCAACAATTCTTGTATCTGTTTCAATAAATATTTCTATGCAATTGTGCTTTTTTTCTATAAACGGTCCCAGGGAAAATCACTTTCTGGACGGCCTCGTAATTGCGGTCGAGTGGCCAAAATTTGTATAAGCGCTTCTTTTGACATTATTAACATGGTGGAAGAAAAAAATTTAACTTTTTTATCTGCCCCCATCAGAACGTTTGCTTGTCAGTTCAGTGTCCTTTAGCACCTGGGAAATAAAGGAAAATAATTAACAGAGAAATAAAAGGCAACAATTACATGTGAGTCTGCGTAGAGTTGCGTGATTTTCTGAACACCCTGTAGCATGTTTTGGAAACAAACCAATCATGTATGAACAAGATTCTACTGTAATTTCGTCCACATCTATGGAGTAACGGTCAGCGCATCTGGCCGCGAAACCAGGTGGCCTGGGTTCGAATCCCGGTCGGGACAAGTTACCTGGTTGAGGTTTTTTCCGGGGTTTTCCCTCAACCCAATACGAGCAAATGATGGGTAACTTTCGGTGCTGGACCCCGGACTCATTTCACTGGCATTATCACCTTCATTTCACTCAGACGCTAAATAACCTAGATGTTGATACAGCGTCGTAAAATAACCCAATAACTCTACTGTAATTTCATGTAAATATAGAACTGAAAATGCAAATTGCGTATATATATCTTGATTTTTAACTCATGTTTTTAGTCATGATCAATTTATTAACAGTCACACCCCTGTTATGTGTCTCTGGTTATAAGTGTTGCATGTTTATATGCTGTATAAAAAGCCATGTCAGTATTAAACAATAAGCCCTCCTGCAGCAACGGGGACAAATGCAGCGGCGGCTGAGTGCGCACGGGTAACCACTCCAACTGCAACAGAGACCATGTTGCCGTGGAAAAGAGACGATGAGGGAGAAAGCACGTGCCCACTGAAACAGAGCGAATTTCCTGCCTGGTGCTCTAATAAAGAGTATCTCGCCTACAGTTCACCCTCAGCCACATTCTTAGGTAAACATGACATCCCATTTCTTAAGGTACACATAACCTCAATTTTTCTATTTCGTCTTGTTAAATGGCAACAAGAATAACGTTGCCACATTGTTACACATAATGATGTTACATCCAATACTGCCAACCTTGGAACCATGTCGTTAGTAACCCTTGAGCCATATTGGTTTGGATATATCAATCTCATTCTTATTTCATATTTAAAAATAACATTACTGTAGCATTTCCAATCTAGAGTGCCTCTAACATGTAACTGGCAATTTCCCAGCCTGTTGCTATACTAAAAGCCAGGTTATGAACCGACTGAACAAGAAGTAGTTGGCAGGGCGAGAGGAAAGTGCGGGTTAGAGGGCTAGCCTGTACAGCGATGACACGTTGAGTGTGGAGGGTTGGAGGGGAAACGAAGAATGGAGCTTTTCATTGGACCTCATATGAAAATGTCGTCTGCTAACGAAAATCTGGCAACGGAATCACGGAGACAGTGTAGCCAAACTTCCCAGTTCCTTTTGAGTACCACGTGCATTACGAGTCGCACTTTGTACCAGCGTCATTAGCTCGTGCTTTCTTAAAAACAGTAATTTTAATTACTAATATTGTTGATAGTGTTATCTAGAACTATATATAGTAGTTATTTTAAACATATCGGTGACAAATGCTGAACACGCTTTGAACCTCGCGCCACTATGTGGCAACACAGCTCAGAAAGAGAGCAACAAAACGTTGCTTCCGGTTTAGTCAGTTCATAACCTGGCTTTTAGTATAGCTCTTCGTCTGCCATAACGAGAACCACTTTCACCATGAAATATGCTTACATAGACAGTTCTTCAGTCTTATTGTTATAGTACAGGATTGTGAGTGTAATTAAATGCTATCACATGTTTAATATTGTTTAATATTATTACAACAAATGTTCAAAATGATGTCCATCTGCTCATAGGCAAGCTTCAATAAATTATTAATTAAATGGCGATCTTACTCGTGTTAATTATGTAAGCATGTGTGGCTTACAGCTGTTTCGGTGCTACTTGACACCATCCTCAACTTCGCTGCCTGTTGTGTGTGTGTGTTCGTGTGATGAAGAGTTATGTCAAATAGTGTATGTGTTCTGAAATTGATCTGTGTGTTGAAGAACACACACACTATTTGACATAACTCTTCATCACACGAACACACCCACACAACAGGCAGGGAAGTTGAGATAGCGCCAAGATCTAGTAGGCTCTGAGGATAGTGTCAAGTAGCACCGAAACAGCTGTAAGCCACACATGCTTACATAATTAACACGAGTAAGATCGCCATTTAATCAATTATTTATATTCAAGTGTTAAAAGTAGTGTACAAAAGATTCAAAATGGGTTTAAAAAATTGTTGAACACTAGCTCCAGCTAATTTTTGAAATGTTATCAAGAACATTACAAATGCCATATGAAGAGTCCACTGCAAGAATGATGGATGTCACTTTTTTGTCGAAAATGAACCAAGACTGTCAATGCATAGCTTAAGACATATA
Organism: Periplaneta americana; assembly: GCF_040183065.1. Classification (NCBI taxonomy): domain Eukaryota; kingdom Metazoa; phylum Arthropoda; class Insecta; order Blattodea; family Blattidae; genus Periplaneta; species Periplaneta americana. The sequence goes on along the minus strand of NC_091123.1, from coordinate 169,271,357 downwards.
GAATGTACATACAGAGTTATATGGCATTAACGCTGATAGGCTACTCATTGTCCAGTAATGATCGGAAAATCACTGTTAAGCTTTGAGCGCTAAGCATTTCAAACTTTCAATTGCTTCTCCTGCAAAATGTATTCCAAATGACATCCATCATTCTTGTAGTGGACTCTTCATATAATCTTAACAGTGCTCATGTGAGTTGCTTCCGAAATTCTGTAACAAATGTTTTGGAAACTTACTTAGTACCTATCCCAGTAAAGACATATCAATTCTGGATTCACAATCCCGTCATACACAGACTATGGAAACCAATTACATTGTAGCATTGCTGTCAGGATTGTGTCTTTCAAACACTGAGATCTCATGTAGCCTCAATTTCAATAACTGTGTTGCTGTATGTGCGGATTCACGTGATATTCCAATGGTTGATTGATATTCTATTCCAGATTCGTTCAATTTCTATTCAGTTAAGGGGACTGGATACCTCATATCTTAACAATGTTAAATTTCCAATGTTTTGGTACAATCAGCTCCTAAACAATTGAATACACACAGCTGAAATTTTTACATATTGTTGCTCAATATTATCTCTGTCCATTAAAACATTTAAGTTTGTTTTACTCTAATGTTGCTTTCCCCTAATTTTTTCCATAGGTGTCCAAAATTTTACATCATTTTTTATAAATAAACATTTTTTTCTGCCATTTTTTTTCCCACAATTTTCATAATTATACATTTAATGCAAAGGGCATCACTATTCCAATATGTGGTAAAAAAAATTAAGTTTCTATCTGGAATAGGTTCATACTGAGTGTAGTACTCAAAGTTTTAAAAATGCCAAAAGTAGATAAATAGGTCAAGAAAAGTGGTCGAAACCGAAGTGTTACTTGCATGCAGTTACAAATCTATTAAAAAAAGGACCCTTGCTGGAAAATTTGCATGCTGATATTTTGGAATATTAAATTTAAGATGTCATTGCACATAAATCAGCAATTTTTTAAGCTACTTTTTAGTATCCAATCCCTTAAAACAGTTCTTTCCCTGTTTAGTTTCTTGTCCAAAACCGAACTGAAAATAAAATCTCTTTATAATTGACTTGCTTGGGAAGTTTACACCAGACTGTTTTCTCAAAAATATAAATTGACACTGTCAATGAAATTTATAGGCCTACTTAGTAAAAGCATTCACTAATATAATATGCAGTGTTCCATAATTCACTTCTTGTTTTAAAATCTACCTCGATTTCTATAATATATAGCTGATTGTCCAAGTATGTACTGAGAATTGTGTAATAAATACATTAGTCCAATTATCCAAGTATTGAAAATCGTGTCTTTGGGCTTTCCCACAAATATAATTTCTAGGAGAGTGGGGGCACTCGAGATTGGAAGCCATGTACATTAGAGAACGATGGAAATGAAATTACCTGTAACTTTTGTTTATTTGCACCGGTATAAAATATTTTACCTTCATATGAATTTACTTTTTATTATTGAACTGGTTAGAGAATGGTTTGGAGAGTGATGAACTTAGACTAAACCATTGTGGCTCAGATTGTTAATGATATCATTTTTAGTTTCTTCCAGTGTGAAATTAAAAGAATAATTTACCTTCAAATGTATGAAAATTTCATTTCTGTGGAACTTTCACAGAAGAAATGTAATAATAGATTGTGAAAGTCTTCAAAACGTAATGTAACTCCTTTTTATTTTTATCCTTTGTAGAGAACATTGTGTACTTCTTTTTCGTTTCCTTCTTCTGCTTCTTTTAGTCTGCCTTCTTTTTTCTCATCTTCTCATTCATAATTTTTCCCCAATTTTTCCAGAAGCTTACTTTGCTCACTAGTTAACCTTTCTGGTGCATATATTCCAATTATTAGAAACAGCACCTAAAAACTCTTTTCTTTAAAGTAATGTACAGTAAACTGGGGTTACTTTGAACACAGAGGAAACTTTGACCATTTTTTCAGAAAATCATATTTAGGTTCCTACATGCCACACTTGTTATAGATGGAGGTAAATTTGGTATGAGAATGATTTTATGATAATTTACCTCCATCTATAACAAATGCAGCATGTAGAAACCTAAATATGATTTTCTGAAAAAATGGTCAAAGTTTCCTCTGTATTCAAAGAACCCCAGTTTATAGTACCTTCTGTCTCAGTTAATACTTTCATTTTTCTGCCGATTTTCAATAGAAACTTTGATTGAGAATTCTAGTTATCTTTTTATAAGATATTCCTTCTTATTACGTACTAATAATATTTTCATTTTCATTTGTAGCTTTCATGTTAAGTTTCACATCTACTGGTCTTTGTGACCCATTAGTCCCTATTGATCAGTCCACATTCATATTTGTAAAGTTGGTACTGTATTTCACTAAATATTACCATAATGTGCGCTGTATATAAAATGAAACTAATTCTTCTTCTTCTTCTTCTTCTTCTTCTTCTTCTTCTTCTTCTTCTTCTTCTTCTTCTTCTTCTTCTTCTTCTTCTCTCCAGTAATACATTTATTTCAGTCGTTACAATAGTTCTTTTCTTCTTTATTATATAATTTCTTTTATAATTTTACAAAAAATTATATAGGCTATTATATCAACATACTAATTGAATTATTATAGTTTCCCTGTTACTCCTTCATTTAGTTTGAAATATATGCAGACCACATTGATAAAAACATAGCCATACATGGCATATTATTGTGTTAGAGATTAACAATTATGATTACTATTAAAATTAGAGTGGAATTTAAAATACGAAATGACTACCTTCCTATTTGATTTTGTAAATGAGTTTTGAAAATTTATTTCATTTTTACAACTAACTTCATTTAGTGTTTACGACTGTAATGATGCATTTGCTTCATATTAATATCACAGTTATCTTGTAGAAACATAAAATTTACTCTGTCACACGTTAAAAGTGTTAAAATTGTTTAAAAAGGTATTTACCTTCGACAGACGGCCCGTTTCGACACTATTTGTCGTCGTCTTCAGTGTCTCTTGAACCACTGCTGATTTTGGCTCTGCAATGTGCAGTTGTCGATGGTAGGGGTGGGGGTGTGTTGTTCCTATGGTGGGGGTTGGCTGTCTGTATGCTATGACGTATTATGATGTGAAACAATGTGTGCGTATTGAACTGTAGTTGCGTATTAAGTCTGTAATGTGGGTGTGCTATTGTATTCTTATATATTTCGTATTGTTCTAGGATATTTAACTGTAAACTTTTTGGTATGATGTGTAAAATTTCCATATCTGTTTCTATATTATTGTAGTCATGATTATTGTCGATAATGTGATCTGCATAATTTGATGTAATGTAAGGTAATCAAATTATGCAGATCACATTATCGACAATAATCATGACTACAATATATAGAAACAGATATGGAAATTTTACACATCACACCAAAACGTTTACAGTTAAATATCCTAGAACAATACGAAATATATAAGAATACAATAGCACACCCACATTAAAGACTTAATACGCAACTACAGTTCAATACGCACACATTGTTTGACATCATAATACGTCATAGCATACAGACAGCCAACCCCCACCATAGGAACAACACACACCCACCCCTACCATCGACAACTGCACATCGCAGAGCCAAAATCAGCAGTGGTTCAAGAGACACTGAAGACGACGACAAATAGCGTCGAAACGGGCCGTCTGTTGAAGGTAAATACCTTTTTAAACAATTTTAATACTTTTAACGTGTGACAGAGTAAATTTTATGTTTTTAACAAAGTGTTAACGAGAACTTTAATCAATGATCTTGTAGAACTCTATGTGTATGATAATTAGAATCTGTATTTACTAACTTTGCAACAGTTAATATTTTCAACTAATCATAAAAATATTAGAATAGGCCTACTGTAGGTTATTTCATTTAGAGTAAGCTTATTGAAATAATGATTACATGTATGAGTTTGATGTTGAGTATAAACATGTATTGTGTTATGAATTTTTTTGTGTCTGTATATATTCATGTCGTATTGCTTTAACAAATGCTTTTAAACAGCTTTGATTGTATAAAATATGAGGCGTTCAGAAGTCAACATGATTAACTCCTTTTCCAAAGATTTTGAGATATTCAAGGTTAAAGTTGAACACACACTATTAATTCTGTGATGTAGTCGAGAAGAATAGCTACTGCAGTCTGTGGGCTTTTTACTGAACTATGGAGCAAATCACATCGACCACTGAAAATATGGTCAATTTAATACATTGCCAACTTATAAACTCTGAAATAACCAAAAGTGGAGTTAATCATGTTGACTTCTGAACGCCTCTTATATTTCTCTACAATATGAAATTTGCCCCATGAAAAAACAATGTGATTTTCACATTTTTATGTGCACTGAATGTGAAAATTATTTATTAATTTATTTACTTATCTACCTACCTACCTATTTTTGTATAACCGAACTTCTATTTCCAGTTCTGCCAGGGATCATCTTTCTTGCACATTGAGTTGTGAAATTAGATGAAGGCTAATGCATTTTTTCGATTTTATAACATATGAGTATTTTGTTGATATGTTTCAGGTTTATATTGTTTGAGAAGTGTCAGTGTTGCCCTGTTACTGCAAATAATTGAAAAAAAAAACTCTGTCTTCTGTTTAGTGGCGTAGTACATAACATTTTTACTATCACATTTATTATTGCAGATTCAAAGTTAAAGTTAATAGTACGATGTTGAAGGTTGCTATAATTTAGTACGAGGGGGATCCAGGAAATAACGACCGTTCGCGCATACCCGCTGCGCAGCTGACTCCCCTTCCTTGTTTGAAGGTCAACTGGCTTCCTTAACATGTGTTCTCATAATGTTGTGAGTACTGGTTGCAACAAGTCGCCATTGTGCATTTTGTGTTACTTCAAAATGAACGACGTGATTGATAATCCCGCCGACTGTGAGGTGAGGAATGTGATTCGATTTTTGAATGCCCGACATTTGAAACCTGCAGAAATTTACCGGCAATTGAAAGAAGTGTATGGTGATACTGTAATGAATGAAAGAAATGTGAGAAAATGGTGCGAAATGTTCAACAATGGGCGAACAAATGTCCACGATGAAACTCGACCCGGACGTCCATCACTCATCACAGAAGACCTGAAGACTAAAGTGAACGACAGAATCTTACAAGACAGGCGCACATCACTCGACGAATTGCATATTGCCTTTCCTGACATTTCTCGTTCTTTGCTTGGTGAAATTGTGTCGCAACATCTTGGCTACCACAAAATCTGTGCCCGCCCGCACACTGCTGCTTCAACTCGAGAATTGCTGGATCAATTCGGTTGGGAAATCTTTGATCATCCGCCCTATAGTCCAGACCTTGCTCCTAGCGATTTTCACCTTTTCACTAAGCTGAAAGACTTTCTGGGTGGTACGCGTTTTGGAAGTGATGAAGAGTTGAAGAAGACAGTGAACACCTGGCTTACAGCAGAGGAGTATAACACGGGAATTCTAAAGCTAGTGAACAGATACGAGAAATGTTTAAATGTAGGTGGTGATTATGTAGAGAAGTAAAGGAAGCTTCAGTTATGTAACAGACTTTGTTTTTTCAAATAAATATATTTTTTTTAATTATTACAACAAAACGGTCGTTATTTCCTGGATCCCCTTCGTATCTACAAACACTAAAATTGTGCACTTAACAATTAACATTAGATCTACGTAATAGACTTTGGATTCATAATGCAACACATAAAGGATTTTTTTTTTCATTAAGAAAGCATACAAATTGTATTTTAGATGTAAAGTGAGTGATCAGGACAAAATATGGGTACACTATGTGTATTGTAACAGATATTCGAAATATTTAAGAAGTTGATTAAATGGTACCAATCCTTTAATGCCCTTTACTGTTCCGGTGGTATAGAGAGAACGAAAGGACAAAGTCTCTGACTTATTTCTGTTAACACACGTTTCCGACTTTACCTCAAAAATAAACATTCCATAATCTATCTAGATGTGCCTCCAATCATAAGGCCTGTTAAGAATAATGATTCTCTTCAAATTCTAAGACATATAAAAATGGATAAGAAAATGGACAAGATACTCGCATGAATAGTTGTTACAAATTTTTTCAGATGGATCCTTTATATCACATTCAAGAGGAGCAGGAGCTGGGGAAGCATGTCCTCTATTTTCATTTTATCATTGTATAAAAAAATATACCAGTACACCATATTTTTAGTCATTGGCCTAGTTTGTTTGTTGGGGCGCTTGCCTACCAATCTGGAATTACGCTCAGGTGTTCATTCGATTCCCACTTGGGCCAATTACCTGGTTGAGTATTTTCTGAAGTTTTCCCCAACCATAAGGAGAATGTCAGGTAATCTATAGCAATTCCTCGGCCTCAGGTCGCCAAATATCATCTTGCTATCACCAGTCCCATCAACGCTAAATAACCTAGTAATCTCACACAGTGTCGTTAAATATCCAAGACGTAAAGAGAAGTTACTCCTATTTATATATCTTTGCAAAACCTCGTAAATAGATTAAATACATTCTAAAATGCTGTCATGTTATAAGATTCAAAGGCAGCGTTATACAGGGTGTTTCCGAGGTGGTGTTACAAACTGTCAGGGATGATTGCGAAGGGCATATGTATCAATTTGAGATAAGGAACCATGATCCGGAAATGACTGAGTCGAAAGTTATAAGCAAAAATAGTTGTGTGGAAATGGAATTGTAATTTGGCACCATGTGCCCTCCTTCCCTTAACCTCTGGAACAGTCAAGGAAAGATGTTATGGGCCAGATGTCTCCTACATGGGTACTTGTGGCCCGATACAATCTGTGAGCTTGACTACTATTCCCATTGGCTCATCCGTATTCGAAAATCAGGTCTACTTATTCCGCTCTCGTGTACTCCTCCATTTCACTAGGACTGATCAACTAGACACTGCAACTTGTACACATACACTGCTGTCTACAGACGTGCATATCAGGACCGACCATGTCCGTTACACATTACGCTATCTGCATTGCTTTAGTGTAGTTTCCTGTCCCCATCCCTCAGACAGCACACTGAATGGAATACTGTAAGTAGACAACTTAAACGTCAGATGAATAAAGTATGTGTAAGATGTACAGATAAATACACATAAATAAGGTGTACAGAGGAATAAAATTATTTCATTTCCACAGAACTATTTTTTCTTATAACTTTCGACTCGGTCATTTCCGGACCAGGGTTCCTGATCTCAAATTGATACATGTGCCCTTCACCATCATCCCTGAAATTTTGTAATACCACCTCGGAAACACCCTGTATATCTATAGTTGCGAGTTGCTACAGCTGTCACTGTTTCTCGTTTCATATTGGCTATCTTTTCCTATCATTCCAGTCTCCTTCTTGGAGACCTCTTGTGGTTATGGAATCTAAGACACCTTCTTTTCAAGTCTTCATTGGTCTTTCCCTCTATGTTTTACAGGAAACCATTGCCATACTTTCTTTGACCATCTATCTATATTCATATGCTTAAAGTGGCCATACCATAAGACTCATTTAGTTTCTATGGTGCCCAAGATTGTTTTGTCTACTCCCATTATTTGTCAGTTTTTATTACTAATAAATATTGTTATGGACATCCATGATACCGTACATGTAATTACGCCAGACATTATGATTTTGGTCTTTTTGATACTGGACATTAAAGGTATATGTACACCTTTACATACAAAAAATTTTGTTTTGTATAATTTTGCTCTGTAAAATTTTTATACAATTGAGAATGGTACCAGAAAGAGAATGAAGTGAACAGATCCCTTGAAATTATGTCTAAATTGTTTATAAAAATTATTTTGTTCATAATTTTGACATGCAACTTGAAACATGATAGCTCATGTAGTTTTTAAGATAGAGCCACAGTTTCTTCACTGTTTTATAGCTAAAACTATTCTTTAGTGCCTGACATATAGCTATTTTTTATTTTCATTTACATTAATTAAATATTACCATATATGTAACTTATACTATTAATTTGCATAAATCATGTAAAAAAATCCATAGATTATTATTAACTATATTAATGTTATTTTACTCATTGTCAGGCACTAGGGGACATTTCAAGCTTCAAAATGACACCAATATCTTGTTGGTATCACTATATTTGGCTGAGATATCATGTTTAAAAGAATTAAATATTCTAAAATTACTATTTGCAGGAAATGAGCCACAAGCTTTCAGAGCCTAGAAGACTCCATCATCATATGTTACCCCTTAAGCAGCTTCATGTCGGTCCAGTTTCAGCTTCTTTCTGCCTCTCAAATACCTCCTCCTTGTTTTAACTTCAAGTGTTGAATGTTTTTTTTTTTGGCATTTTTGTCCTTATTTTCCATTGATGCAACAAATCCTGCGATGGTGTTTGTCCCATCCTCCTCAGAATTTTAATTTCTACTTTTGAACTCTTATTAAAATGACGTGCAACATCACTGACACACAAATTTACAGTTTTATGACTAACAGTAAAAGATTGTAAATTACTTCATTATGTAAAAACGTATTTTCAATCTAATGATCATGCCCTGATATCTGTGCATCTATTTTGGGACTAGAAAGAAGTTTGTTTTACAAGCAATGCTGGACGAGGGGATTGACAGCTACGAGGATCACTCCAAAAGTAATCCACAATATTTATTTAAAAATTACATTTTTCTCCTACAGCTTTGCTATTTTCATAGAATGTAGATACATCCTTCAGAAACAATACGTCACTTTTCCACATAATCCCCGCACCTTTGAAATGACCTCCATGAATTGCAAAGGTTTAGAATAAAAAATAAATTTTAAAAAATGTTGTGCATTGCTTTTGGAGTGATCTTCGTAGAAGTGACTGTGCCTGATGACGCAGAATTTTGGAAAATGGGACTTATCTGGAAAACCATAAGGCATAAATCGAAAATTATATCAAATTAAAGGGGAGAAAATTCTCTATTAAAATAGTTATATTTTAAAAATTCTAATTTTTCATCATTTTTTGCGTTTTGTGGGTGTACATATATACCTTAATGCCTACGGACATTGAAGATAATGATCATTTATTGACTGTAGACACATTTCATAACGGACATTTATGACAGGACATTTTTGATGTTGAACATTAATAATGATGGATATTTTTGCAGTAGACATTTCGCAATGGACAAATTGCCTGACAATCGTTTTAGTTTGTTTTGTAACTTTATCATTCCAGAGAACGAATTTAACTGTATAATAGCTCTCCTTCCTTAGGCAATTTTATTATTAATGCCATCTCTACTTTTAGGACATCTCATTAATCTTTCCCTCTATGTTGTACAGGAGACCATTGCCATACTTTCTTTGACTATGTATCTATATTCATACACTCAATGTGGCCATACCATAAGAGTCGTTTAGTCTCTATGGTGCCCAAGATTGTTTTGTTTACTCCCATTATTTGTCAATTTTTTTACTAATAAATATTGTTATGGATATCCATGATACCGTTACTTACTTACTTACTTACTTACTGGCTTTTAAGGAACCCCGAGATTCATTGCCACCCTCACATAAGCCCGCCATTGGTCCCTATCCTGAGCAAGATTAATCCAATCTCTACCATCATATCCCACCTCCCTCAAATCCATTTTAATATTATCTTCCCATCTACGTCTCGGCCTCCCCAAAGGTCTTTTGCCCTCCGGCCTCCCAACTAACACTCTATATGCATTTCTGGATTCGCCCATACGTGCTACATGTCCTGCCCATCTCAAACGTCTGGATTTTATGGTCCTAATTATGTCAGGTGAAGTATACAATGCGTTCCATGATACCGTACATGTAATAACTCCAGACATTATGATTTTGGTCTTTTTGACATTGGACATTTAATGCCTATGGACATTGAAGATAATGATCATTTATTGACTGTAGACACATTTTATAAAGGACATTTGATGACAGGACATTTTTGATACTGGACATTAATAATGATGGACATTTTTGCAGTAGACATTTCGCAATGGACTAATTGACTTATAATCGTTTTAGTTTGTTTTGTAACTTTATCATTCCAGAGAACGGAATTTAACTGTATAATAGCTCTCCTTCCTTGGGCAATTTTATTATTAATGTCATCTCTACTTTTAGGACATCGTACAAACTATAATTTCAGAATGGACTTAAACTATTATGACTTTTAATGTCACTAAAAGAGCATAACCGACATCTCGCTGAGTACATAAAATTTGTTCTGATTTAGGTGGCATTGAGCAACCTAAGATTGCTTCTGTGATCGGATTGTTCCGTCGTGAGAGTTCTGGCTCAGTGCAGGACTCGCGCGCTAGTTCGGAGTCGTCCTTGCAACACGTGAGCGGCCCCGAATCTCCTCCAGCCCCGGGAGCAGTTCTTCTCATTGAGGAGGGGGGCCCTGAGCCATTAACGGGTATGCTGGGTGTACCCAGACGTCCGCCGGTCGGGCGCCGTGGCTCCATGCTGGAGTTGGGCTCCACAACCGTCAATTCCATCCCGGAGGAGGAAGCACTGACTGGTGGAGCCACCACACCCCTCACCTCGCCTCAGAATTCTCCCACATCGTCAATATCAGACCAGCGGTGGTTGGCGCTTGGAAAGGGTTCAGGATCTCTATCCCGCCTTGCTGGTCGTCTCTCGGCCCTAGCTTCCTCGTCTTCTTCATCTTCTTCATCCGGGGATTCTTCCAATGAAGATGATTACGAAGATGATGATGAGAAACGTGCTATTAACAGGACACAGAATTGATTTCTGTGATAGAATTAATACAAGAAGCACAAAGTCTTGAAGAGGAGAGGCGTGCAGTGTTGGATGTTGCACAGTGGGTCATAGGCTGACTGGAAATTGTAATGGTTATTGCGGAGTAGTTGTATCATTTAAGGAGTATAACTGTAAAACATAGTCATTGCTCACAGAAGTTTTTATAGTCTTGACACAGACAGAAATATTTTGAATTTTAGTTTTCATTTCTACTGAGTTGGAAATAATATTTTAAAAATCTGTTTAATTCATAAGTATTGAAAATATATTGGCATTTCATTTTATTTCATAAGTTACAGATTATCAAATTTTTATTACATATACAGGGGCGGATGCAGGATTTTTTTTCGGGGAGGGATTTGAGAAGATAGTAAAAATGGAGTAATGAGAAGTAAGTTTATATACTCACAATTTGTTTCCGAGTCACAAACATTTACAAGTTGGCCTGAGTAGCGTAGTCGGTATAGCCTTCTGTGCTCGAAGTTGCGGGTTCTACCCCAACCCAGCTCGATGGCATTTAAGTGTGTTTAAATGCGACAGGCCTCATATCAGTCGATTTACTAGCATGTAAAAGAAGTCCTGAGAGAAAAAATTTCAGCACACCGGCGACACTGATATAACCTCGGCAATTGCGAGCGTTATTAAATAAACCATAATTTTAACATTTACAATGACTTCGATACAAAAACAATGACAGAATGACATTTACAGAAGAAGGCGACGAGGCTTGTTAGACATTTCATCCAGTACTTCATGAGCTTTTACTTCTACATTTTTATGTATATACATCAAGGCTAGTCCATTTAATCTGTCTGCTCCCATCGTGCTCCTCAAGTAAGTCTTCAAATACCGCAAAGTTGAGAACGACCATTCTGGTGTTGCTGTAGTTACAGGCAACGTGCAGAAAAGTTTCAGCACCTTGCGAGTGCAGGGAAAAATAATTTCATTGCACCTGTTCAAAGATGATATAAAATCAGTGGGTATTAGGTGAAGATTTTTCTGATCAAGGAAATTTCTTCTTCACATCTTCAATTCATTGAAGAAAGACTCTGGTGATGCATCAACATCATAGGGCCACTGATTTACTACAGCCTCAACAGCAGTTTCTAAATCTTCATCTGATGCTCGCACTATGTTTTTAGGCAGCAAAGTTTGTATGGACTTTAGGATTCCCTTATGATTTAAAAACTTGTCCTTGAGCTGACTAATGAAATAGTCTAAGAAGAGAAGGAAAATTAAAAGCTTAAAACACTCTTCATGACTCTCTGTCTTGAAGTAAGAACGCTGTGTTTGTCTTCCTGCAGTTCTTGGAATTTAACATTTTAGCAAAGAGAATTTACGTGGAAAACTCTCTACTTCCTATGTACATTCACGAATTAAAATTAATATTATTTTTGTTTCTTGTTTCGTATTTTTTTCAAAATTTCGAGAGGGGATATATCCCCTTAATCCCCCCCCCCTTGCATCCACCCCTGTACATATATATCGGTAACTTTTATGATCCTTTTTCCCTCTAGTAGGAAATGTGGATGAAATGAGACACTAATTCATAAAAGACAAATGCTAAATATATATTACCTTAGTTTGAATTAATGTTGAGAGCTGCCTTTGTATTACAGTAGGCCTACTATTTGTTATGCTGGTACTCGTAACTTACAACAAAACTTGTAAGAATTCAGCTAGTTGGAAGCATCATTTTAGATGTATGATAGAAGCTAAGAGTAGATCATAATTCACCCTGTATTGCGTAGTACAATGAAATACTAGTATAAATAAACACGATATCGGTATCTACTATCATTAATCATTATTTCAAGTAAATTGTGATATGAAAACTGTAGTGAAAATTGCCATAATCCGGAAAGGAAATAGGTACCGGTACCAGTTATCTTTTACTAGTATTCATTATCGGAATACATTTATAACTTGTGACAATAATTTCGAAATTAAATGCTTGTCAATATATCGTATTTACCAATACTTAAATGCCATCTGTAGACCTGTATTTACTCAAATATTTTTAATGTGTAGGATTATTTTATTGGTTCTCTTTCTTTTGGTAATACAGTGCATAGTAAGAGAAGTACAATTAATCATGTACTGTAAAAAATACAAAACGTTAAATGTATAAATTCGCGAAGAGTAGCAATGCATTAATGTAACTATAAAATAATTGGTAAAACTCATTCTTAACATAAAATACAGTATCGGCACATTACCCAGTTAAAATACTTACGGCATTTTTACTTATTTAATACAAAAATTTTCCAGTGGAAAGATATTTTATTCGAGTTTGTCAAACATTTGTTTTCATTCCATTTCTTTTTTTGTATCTGTACCGATACTGTTTGATACCTCAGTAGCATGTAAAGTGCTTTTTTATGGCTTGTCATAACGGGTAATTGTAATTACTCATTACCGGTATCTGGCAAAATCTGCAGTTACCAAATATTAAACATTGGTTACTCAGGATAAAATATGACTCATTCTAAGCCTATCTACGTTGCATTAAAAGCATTCTATTTACAATTATATATCGCAATCTATAATGTATGTAACTTATTTTATTCTCTGAGGTGCTATGTTTTACAGCTAGTATTTCTTACATAATACATCTACTCTAATTATTTGACAATCTAGAATAATGATGAAATTAGATGTTACATCGGAAATGTGCTGTACGTTTTACATTTATGAATTAAATTACCTTTGCTTTAATTGTTGAAAAATTTCTGTCATGCTATGCATGATAGTTAAAGCAATGGCTTCTTTATTTCTTATCTAGAGAAATCGCTATTAAATGAGAGTATTGTAAACCATTACAGTTTCATAGTTTCAATTACAGTTGATACAGTTTTATTATAGTGCTCAAAAGGGATTTAGATGCTTAAAATATAAACTGCTGAATGGAATAAATATGGAGTTCAATGCTGCCAGTAGAGTTTTAAGAACAGTACTTCGTCAGCTTTCTAGAAGAGCACGTATTTTTATTAAGTTATTTTATTTTGGGGTTATATGTGTTGAAGAGAATAGAACAGTACTTAGATATGGTGTAAAGTTAACGGCGAAGTAGTTTTAATTAATTAATTTACATTAATGTTGGTAGGAAAGTTGATACCACTACTTGCACTATGCTAATAATGAATAGAACATCAGGGTAGTCTAGGTTGTGAATCAATTGAATAACATACTTCCATATTCTACTTTAAGTTAACAAACTGGTATTGTGATATGTGTAGAGAATATAATTATAGTGAGGTTATGGGTCCTTCCTCAATATGCTGGTGCCTAGTAACTTATACAGACTTTGATCTCTCTGGTTTTACTAATAAAAAAGATCAAAGTTTATTTGTAAAAAAGCATTCAGCAGATCTTATCGATAGCTATTTTATTTTCATTGGGAACATAAAAACTGTATCAACTGATTTCAGTGTCATACCATAAGATGCAGCATAGGGAAATGAATATTAAGACTTTGTACAGCAAACTGTTAGATGCAGATGAAATTTCCGGATTAAAAAGTTACTTCTTGCATAGGTCTAGGTATTAACTAATTTGCAACCTTAGAGTATCTGTATTAAAAGATATCATTTATTGGTAAAATATGGGTTAAATTAGATGAGTATTAACTATTTTTAATGTCATAAAAGTCATTAAGATATTATGGTATATAAATTGGAAAAATATTGGTATAAATTTATCCTGTGGTAGTATTAACATTATTTTATTTTCTTGTGTATATAACTTGCAATATTTTTTTTTGTGAAATATGGCTGTGGTACTGCCATATTTGAACATTGAAAACACTCTTTGTATATTGATCCTTAAGTGAATATTAAGCAGAAATTATCAATGGAATATTAATTTGACAGTGGAAATATGCATTATTTCGTTATTTGGAAATCAGATTGTTTGGTGCTTCTCAGTTAAATAAATAACCACGATTAACTGTGAGGGAATACTGGTAGTTAAAATTGTCATTAAATTTTACTGTTGTGTTAGATTTAAATAAAATTGTATACCAATAGGCTAGTTTATGTCTTCATATATATATATTTTTTTGTAATTTTAAACATTTTTTAGGTTATTACAGGAGTGTAGTCGTAAATAAAATAGTACCAGGGTGCATCGTGAAAAGATTATTATTATTATTATTATTATTATTATTATTATTATTATTATTATTATTATTATTATTATTTTAGGATGGCAGCCGGGTAGCTTAGTTGGTAGAGCAGCTGGCTACGGACTGGAAGGTCCGGGGTTTGATCCCAGGTGGTGACAGGATTTTTTCTCGTTGCCAAACTTTCAGAACAGCTCTGAGGTTCACTCAGCCTCCTATAAAATTGTGTACCGGGTCTTTCCCGGGGGTAAAAGGTGGTCAGAGGTGGTGCCGATCACACCACCTCATTTTAGTGCTGAGGTTATGGAAAGCATGGGGCTCTACCTCCATGCCCCCCCCAAGTGCCTTCATGGTGTGTTACGGGGATAACTTTACCTTTTACCTTCATTATTTTAGGATAAACCGCGACAAGACGCTCTTGAAGGAATGGCATGTAAACTGTGTATTTACGACTGCGAATTTGACGGGTTATCTATTATAATTTTATTACTGAATTGCAGCTTTCATGAATAGTAGTACAGCATTACCCCATTGTGCAATACGTCGAAGACATTAACCTTTACAATGAATAATCACATTTTCAAGACGAATATACATATTATTAGAACAAAAGTTTTCTGTTTAACACATTGCAATCGGAATCATAGTCACAGAGACTGTCTTCAATGCACCAACGAAAATAAACTGACCAACAAAAATTTCCAGAATTATGGCTGACTGAAGAAAGCTGTTTGAGGTAGAGGGTAAGATTATTATTATTATTATTATTATTATTATTATTATTATCATTATTATCATTATTATCATTATCAATAATTCGTTACCTGTAGCTACTTCATGAATTCTGATTGACAGAAAATATGTTTTAAACTATTGAAAAATGAGGTGAATCAAGTTAATATTTAATATGGAATAACATGTATTGTTGAATTCACCATGCAGATTGAATATTAATAATAATGTTCATAAATAAATGCCATGTATTGATGCAGTTAATGATAATATATGCTAGGATACAATTTCAAACGTGGTTTATAAATGGTACTCAGCAACTAGTAGGACTCTGGTGTCGGGCTCTACACTAATCCTTTTTTTTTTTTTTTACGTACTTTAATAACATTATGTTATATAGCTCCTGGAATTCATCTGCATCAAACAGTTTGGCTTTTATTGAATGTGCCTATATATTTAAAAGAAATTAGGTATGCGAGTTTGTACTTAATTTGCATCGCCAACGATTTATATTTTGTGATGAGAGACAATATTATAACTTAATAATAATACACTGTACTTTAAACAAACTGTTTCTGTGATGATGACAAAGGCTGAGTTTTTAGAACAGTTGGTATCATGATCGTGTGTGGATAAGAGGAGTTGGAAGAAAGTGTTGTGCAGTACTTTAAAGAAACATTACAGGGTGAGAATCCTACATAGGTTGATTAGTTACCACTTTTTAAGGGAGGGGTGGGTGGGCATGTATACATCACTCAGTGACTTGTTACACTGAACTCCTCGGTGCTATATTGTTTCCTACACCAGTGGATTTGTAAATGCGGCAGAGTTACCAACATTGTCGCATTAAAACTTCAAGGTATAGTAGAATTTATGCTGCTTACGTTAGCAGTTCTTAGTATGAAGTTTAGACAAGCGATAGTACTTGGATTGTTTTGTTGGTACAATTATTTGAAGCCTGCAGTCGAATCTATATCACAACATTTGGCATCACAAGACAATATTAGTATTATGTCGTGGTTTCATGTATTATTATTATATTTTTATTATTTTATAATTATTATTATTACTAATACTTTTGGTTGCCATTATGATTATTACTATTACAATAATGATCTGCTTCCTTCTTAAATTCCAGAGAAATATACAGGCTAAGGTGATTATTATTCTACAGGGACATAAATTTATTTTACCATTAAAACTTCTTGTGATTTAAAAAGAGAGGATTCGTATGTTTTATGAAAATTTCTGTACATATTTATTTTTAACTATGCGCATTAAATATTTTATTTTAACAGTTTATTTACGAAACTTTATTAAAAATAGTTTTTCCCCTATGAATAACTTTACACTTTTGATGAACATCATGATACATCTGTCCATGTAATCAGAATAAAATAATATTACCCTACTGCCTTATTTTCATGAGACATTGGTAAGAGAGTCGATTATATTTTAAACTTTTATTCCTTTATTAGTTAGGAAAAACAGCATTAACTTCTCCACAAGTATTCCAGGTGTTGACACTTTCCAGATTACCTTGAAGTATTTCGCACAAGCTATTGATATTATTGATACAGTAAGCAAAGTATTAAGAGCAATTGCTTTCTTGAGCCTGCAGTCTTAAATATTTCAATTTCACTTAAGTTTAAAATGTTTTTCTCTTATAAACATTTTTGCTTGTTGTTATCCATCCAAACTAAAACTTGTTTTGAAATAACTACTGAAGCTTTCCTGGCGACGTGATAATTCGAAATTTTCTCGGGCTTCCAGCCAGGTCATAAGTTGGTGTTCCACCGACGTTTCGAGGATGTTCATCTTCCTCATCTTCAGGGTTAAATGATATCTAAGGGTACCCAGCTCCTTACCAACTTATGACCTGGCTGGAAGCCCGAGAAAATTTCGAATTAAAACTTCTTTGCTTTGAAGACGGAAT
Organism: Periplaneta americana; assembly: GCF_040183065.1. NCBI lineage: Eukaryota > Metazoa > Arthropoda > Insecta > Blattodea > Blattidae > Periplaneta > Periplaneta americana. Next base: position 169,253,794 of record NC_091123.1, on the reverse strand, counting down.
TATTTCTGTTACATTGAGTAATCCCAAAGAAGACCACAATAATGAACATTAACAAACTGAGAATTCTCTTAAATATGCTCTAAAAATAATTAATATTGTAATTTATTACGCAACATTTTACAAAGTTTTATCTTCCAGCCTTCTGTAAAGTTGTGAATCTTGTAATCTGAGAGTCTCTGCTTTGATTGTTCATCTACTGTACCGGTACGTAAGTTGCACAGATAAATTTCTTTAACATTTCATGTGTTCATTCAAAAGTGCAAAGACCAGTAGAACATCAGTTTATGTTACTCTGTCCCATACACAAGATAAGTAAGTCCAGAACAACTTTTCATTAAAAATGTTTCTTCCATTGTTTTAATATCAGGAGAGTAACTAATTAAATTGTATGGTGGCTCTTTGTGAAAAAAATTATTGTGACATTAACAAGTTATGATCCTCAATGATTGCAATGTTATACGTAGAAGGTAGATTTTCACTTCTTCTATGGTTACCAGTTCTGAAATTAGCTCGTCAATATAGATTAACGACTATTAAGATTTGGAGATATTTTTTAATAAATACATTTATTATATTTTACAATTCCAGTGCATTTTTTTCTCCCCAGAATAGGAATATGTTTGGAATTGAAAGTAAAGGATAGCGTATTACTGTATTTACTGGCATAATTAATACTGTATAGTTTTTCTACTGATAATCCGCATTCATTGTGAAGAAGTGTATATGTTCATTCACTCATTTACAGATTCACATACCTGCACAAATATGTTAATAAGACATGTTCATAGAACATGCTAGGCCTATATGTAAAGTAACAATAATTGTTTTTAATGAAAAATTGGCTTGCAGTATGTTTTATAAAACCAAAATATGTTATTATTTAGGTGTTAGTGAGCAATGAGACCTACTAGTAACCCATAGTGGAAACCTACTGGTATACAGGATGATTCATTATTACGTGTAAATACTTTGTGTGTGTAATGTAGACTAAGACTAAAACGTTCTATACAACATTTTCTCAAAACCTTTAATTCCAGAGTTAACGCCATTTTGCGTGGAACTTGCGCTCCCAAACAAAGAAAGGGTAACACACCAAATGTAAACTAATTATCACTTTTGTACAGTGTATTTGGACTTCAGTACAAAAACAACCAAAGTCACTAAACCCATATCCTCGGCAGTCCACTTATGCACGTTTTATGAACTAAAACCAAACACAGTAAAGAATGTAAAGCAATTTCTTCTACACTTCACACATTTGCACAATTCTTAGCGTAATGCATGTTCAAAGTGCTGTCCCTCAGCTTGAAGACATACCGCCTTAGTGACCTCTGAACATTACACAGCCCTTTCAAGTCATTAAGAACAATTCCACACCCATGTTCAGTTCGCTGTTGTAGTACTTCTACGTTAGGTACAGCAGAGGCATACACTAACGACTTCAGGCAGGTCCAAAGGTAGAACTCCAGAGGGTTCATGTCTGGTGATCTGGCTGGCCAAGGAGTTGGCCCTGCACAGCCTAACTATTGTTCTGCATTGCAGCAGTAATGCGCAAGAGCACCATCGTGCATAAACCATAAGTTCACTCGCGTTGCAAGAAGAATATCATGTAGCAGACCATGCAATTCGCATTCCAACAATGCGCGATATATTTCCCCATTCAACCGCGGAGGTAGAACTCGAGGTCCGAGTAACTGATTCCCCACAATACCACACCAAATGTGTGGGAGAACAGTAATGCCTATGCAGTTACTACGACATAGGTGTCATCTACTGGAACTCTGGAATTAAAGGTTCTGAGAAAAAGTTGTATAGAATGTTTTAAACTTAGTTTCACCTCTACAATACACACACACACAAAGTATTTACACGTAATAATGAATCACCCTGTATAGTTGGATGTCGGAAAGTCAGGGTACCATGAAGTACATGACTCCAAACATATACTGTGGATATAAAATGGTGAAAGGTTGATCACATGTAACATTTCTTTGCAAAGCAAACTTTTTAAAAAATAAACGTACAAAAATTCGAAAGGTTGTTTTGCACAATTTTGTTTTATAGCTCATTCCTACAGATTTCAAACATAGAGCATTCGTTCCAAAAATAAATATTGGGATATAAAAGAATTTATATTAGAGCTCTTTAGACATACACGAACGCTTTCATATATTGTGATCACTAGACTTGTAATCTCGGGGACCAATAGGGTGCGTTATGGTGGTTTCAAGTTTACTATCCGTTCACCCGTCACTAATGTAACATTCGTAAACAGTATACCTGCTGAACAATAATGCCGAAGGTTAAAGGTTCCCAGGCGCATATTTTTGCAGCGGAATTTGGTGAGGCACTGAAGATGTGAGTTGTGCATTGTGCGGATCCTGAAAGAGAGGAGGAAACTCATACCCACGAATAATTCTATGATAATTTTTCTGCACATAACGAAAGGTACGTAAAAATATATCTTTGTAAATCTGTGTACCTTATATTTACTTTTAGATCTGTCCAGATTTATGTTCGTCTTGTTATTCCCGTAATTGATTGCAGAATCAAGTCAATGTCCTCGTACTAGCTCATGTACCCGGCCTATATACCATGTTACAGTCAACATTTGTAAATAGTCCCCAACATTACAAGCCTAGATCACAATTAATTTCTAAATTTCAATTCATTGTATTGTCAGGCTGTTTGTAGTATATAATAGTTATAGCACTTGACAGGTTAAATTCCTCTTAGGAATTGCGTGTTTGCATAATATGCATAAATAATGCTAGATGGTCGGAGACATCTTACCAATATCTTGTCACGATTCTTTATAATGCCGAGTTGAAAAGTTCAAAATGAACTTTATATGACAGAGATAAGTTTAAACAGTTTTAACTCAAGCTAAAACAAGCGTTAACATAACCTGACAAGAAAATTAGGACCAGGCCATAGAGTTAATGTAAAGCATATTAGAGAGTAAGCATAATTCAATTACACTAATATTATATATTGAAAATATAACATTTCTTAACACCCAATTTTTAATTTCGTTCATTTTGTACAAATTTTCATTATCTCTTCTTGAGAATTTTTCTCCATTCTAACCATTCTTCATCATATGGTAATGCAGAATTCGTGCACGGAAATATCATTATGTATTTTCGGTATATCATAGGCTGCGTTCAGCCGGGACAGCGCTAATTCAGCTATTCATTTTTGCTGAGTTACAGCAGCTGTGAGGTCCTGAACAACCATTGCAAAATGTCCGCTGTGTTTACAAAGAAACACGCTGCTATTGTTCCGTCTACTCCGGAATCTATGATGTCATTGGTTGTTGCCTACCCCCTCCACTTTCGCTGGCTTGCAGCAAAAAAAATTTTGCTACGAAAAATGACGCCCGCTATTTCAGCGCTGTTGGCCAGCAAGGCGTTCAGTGCTGTCGCTATTTCAGTGCTACCTCAGCGCTGTCCCGGCTGAACGCAGCCATAGTAATATGATAGCATAAATAATCACTTTGTGATTCAAGATAGCACCCTGTTCCGTCGGACCCTGGCCACTTAGTCACTTGTAATGAGTGCAGCTCTGTACATAGTGTTGGACATTGTGCCACTGTCACATATTCTGTGACAAATTACATGAGGGTTGGCCACCAAAGGGGAACAGAAAGGTAGAATTTAAACTGAGAAAGATTCAATCCGACATCGGAACTAGAATCCGGTGTGGCTTAGTGGATAAAGCATCAGCAATAGAGCTGAAAACCCGGGTTCGAGTCCCGGTGCCGGAGAGAATTTTTCTCCGTTCTACTCATCCTTCACCATATGATAATGCAGAATTCCTGCACGGCTTCGGTACATCATAGTAATTGAAAAACCCAAGTCATATTTGACTCCAGGGTAAAATCCAGAAACTGACATCTTTGTCCTCTATCAGTTTCTGAAATTCTTAGCAGCTGCTGAAATGTCTAAAATTGTACTTTATTTGTAGCATTATTTTAACAGATTATGTTGGTAGCCTTCTGTCCACTGAGAATTCATAAGAGAATGCGTTATTTTCATACCAATATTACACACGGTATAAAATAAAATGGAAGCAATGTAAAGCAAAAAAGCAATTCGAAGTAATAATCAATACGAGATGATACTAATGATAGATGCAGTTTATTCATGGACTGTAGTACCTAATTTAAATTAACTACTACTAATTCCACAATTTGGGACATCTGGCTGACATCTATGGCTGACCACTAGGATCCAGAATACAAAGCAGAGATTAAATTAAAAACAAAATACAATATGATTTGCACAGAGAATACTGAACAATGATAAATTTAAAAATAAAGTACAATTTGATTTCGGAGAAACATGAGATGAAAGTACAATTAAGAGTAATGAACTGAAGTAAAAAAAAAAAAAAAATATTACGTAGTGTTATACAAGTAATTGTGTAAAATGGATAATGAATCTCTCAATATCATTAGACAAATTTTGTTAATGTCCTCATTAGAAAATTTAAGAGAAAGGAGAATGGTTTTGGTTAACTTAAATGAAGTTGTAATATACCAGTAACTTTCACAAATACAGTACAGTACGATATCTCTGCTCTTTACCGAAACTCAAATTATATCACCATACAGATGTTCTGGCATTACTTTTTATACTAAATTTATATTTTGTAAACTAAATTAATCTGGGATTTCTTTTTTCCCCGTCTATCCAAATTTGTCAAGTTTTATGCTGGATATTCAGAATTTTGTCCAAATGAAGTGTGAAAATGGAAAGTACATTGTGAAGTGCACAGTGCGTGACAAGCACAGAAGATGAGAGCAATATATTATTGCGACACAATATAAGATAGACCTCCGCGGTGGCTGAATGGTCAGACCTTCAGACTGTCTTGCAGGTGGCCCGGGTTCGATTCCCGATTAGATCTGGGGTTTTTTTCATTGAAAAAATCCATAGTAATACTTGTGGCAGACAAGGTCGCAGTTGGGGTTTTTCCCCAAATTAGGCATTTACATCATTCCATCACCATTTCTCCATTTTGTTATCATTATTTAGCATTCCCAGCTGGTGACGCATGGATGATGCTGGCCTAGGGACAAGTGGAGTTGCCTGCTCAAAACCTGGGTACACAGAGAACCTTAGTGTGGTCAGCTAGTGTAGGTTTGAGAGTGCGCAAATAGATCTTAACAGGTCGCAGTGCTGGGCCATAGTGCCTCCCCCCCCCCCCATTAAATTCAATTCAAATTCAATATAAGATATCTTCGTGCGCAACTTTTCAACACATATAGGCGCCACAGTAAATTTCTAAAAGGGATGATGAACAAGCAATTGGTAGGAGTGAAAGAAAACAAGATTAAGCTGGGGAAAAATTTATTCACTGCGTCCAACTTTGTAATATTTGTTATGATGTTACACCAGTAACATGGCGTATTTTTAGTCATGCGATATATTTTTTTTTTAATCTATAGCATTTCAATAAAGAATTATACGTTTTCTTAAATTTTCAAATATACCTATCTCGTTGCCAAAGTTTCAGAATGGCCTCGAGGTTCACTCAGCCTCCTATAAAATTGAGTACCAGGTCTTTCCCGGGTGTAAAAGGTGGTCAGAGCGTGGTGCCGACCACACCACCTCATTCTAGTGCCGAGGTCATGGAAAGCATGGGGCTCTACCTCCATGCCCCCAAGTGCCTTCATGGCATGTTACGGGGATACCTTTACCTTTACCTTTTATTATATTTCCCACGAAAAGAGTCAACTTTTCAAGGAAAATAAAAATTCATTCATGTCATAAGTTTTCTGTCAGAAATGCCATGTCAATCAAGTATGAAAGGACTCTGTAATTTTTTGAAAACCAATTCTATTAAATTCGAAATTCTCTCTAAATTGCCTATCGTATTTTTTTACTAAATGGAAGGCCCATGTTTTAGAAAGTGTAATTCAAAATGTGAGATATTTTAAACAAAAATTGTATAGCAGTTCACAATATGCAAGTAAATAAATACTGTAGAACCCCTTTTTAACGAATCCCTGAGGGATTACTTCTTTTTCACCTTAAATAGAGATTTTCCTTAAAAGGGGGTTTACATAAAATTGAAGGAAAGCCTAAAATAAATAGTAATAACATGTGTTATTAACATAATAATTATTTAATTAGACCTATAATAATTATTTACAATATATTTCATTATAATATTTTTTAACTCTTCAAATGGTGAGGCACAAATGTTTTTCCGTTTGGTTGAACCTGAACCACACTGAAACTCAGCATTGAAAATTTCTTTTTTCTTCTTCATTATTTCTCATAACAAACTATGCTTTTTTGCAATCTGCGATAGTGTTACTTGAGGATTAGCCTCTACATCCCTTATTATTTTAATTTTCCGATAGTTAATTTCTTGTTTGGTCATCATTATAACGATGCATAAACAGCACAAACTAACAAAAAAAACTAGGAAAAAACAAAGCAAGCAAAGCAACCACTCTGTGAAAGCAACGCAAACTAAGACCATGAAGAACGATAAAAAATAATGCATTGGCGCATTACTATCGATTGAGATACACTATCGAATATGCTAGTACTAACCTATTGATTACTGAAAGTGAAGTTTATATTTTGGTCTTCATTATCATAAAATTCACTTGAAAAGTATTCCTTAAACCGGGTTTCCTTAAAAGCAGAAATTAATTACATTATCCTTATGGTAATTTGGCTGAGACTTAACAGATTATTCCTTAAAAACAGGAATGTTAAAACGGGGTTTTACTGTAAATTTTTTACAACAATATAACATACACTACCAATGTTACAAGATGTACAGTATGTCATGCTTCTGTAAATATGCATCAATTCTATAGTTTTTAATATGCATAATATGTAGATATAGTTATGTATATAAGGCTAATATTCAGTGACACTGTTTGCAGCTACAAAACAGTACATTTATATATTCTAATATAAAACACAAATGCGTAAGCATTTCTGTAGGTATATTTATTACCAATTTATTACTTGAAATTCAATAGTCTGATGTCAAATGTATGTTAGAAACTGGAATAAATTGTTACATTTTTATATCAGCTAGGGGAAGAGAGGCGGGGTAAAATTCTGGAAGATTATAATAAATTATATATGATAGAGTAGGCCCTAAACGCAACTTCTAAATGTATTTCAGTTTTTTTAAGTAGCTTCAGTGCATCCTGCTCGTTAGAGAAATTTATACAGTAGTTGTGTAGCAATGCTTGTGGAGCAAAAAGTCTGTGTTAGTGCATTACGTTTTAGTTGCTTCCATTAGGATTTCCCTGATTGATTCCGACAAATACAATATTGAAATAACTACTGAAGCTTTCCTGGCGACGTGATAATTCGAAATTTTCTCGGGCTTCCAGCCAGGTCATAAGTTGGTGATCCACCGACGTTTCGAGGATGTTCATCTTCCTCATCTTCAGGGTTAAGTGATATCTGAGGGTTATCGAAAATCGAAAAATCGAAAGAGAATTGGGAGGACAAATTTAAAAGATACGCAACGCGTCCTTGCAAGGGGTTGGGGGCTGTACAAAAGTAAATATGTGAGCTCCAAGCCTGTTGGCCACTAGTCTCACTCCGGGTTACGCTGCTCCCCTGAAGGAGCTCTAGAAAATTTTGAAGGGGAAGCCGAAATTGGACGTAACCTCTTAGGTACCACATACGCGAGGGGGACTGAGATTTGATCAAGTGATCACGGAACGGGGCGAGGAGGAGTTGGCTGGTGTTTGCCGTTAGGATGGCTTTTTTCAATGCAATGTTCAGCCAATCCGGATTTAAAAAAAAAGCCATAGGGCTAATTTCAATAACACCGAGGTCCTGGTAAAGTGTGCGGGCTATTGGGATAGAAGAGTAAAAGAAACCCTGGCCATAGCGGCGGAACGCGGTAACCTGAACCGGGACTCGGGTCTCCAACTAAGTGCGGCATGGTCACCGGCTATTAAATTTCTCACCGCCCAGACGACGGGCCGTCATCAGCGGAGAACTCGTCCGCCGAGCCCACCGTGAGACCCAAGGTCATTCAGCCGGAAAGCACAAAGCAAGACGACACATCGGCAACGTTCTCGCCGCAGTCCGCACTAATAACAGCCAATCGGCGCACAGCTCCTCGGCTGACTCCCTCTGGCACTATAAATTAAGGAGCTAGGTACCCTCAGATATCACTTAATCCTGAAGATGAGAAAGATGAACATCCTCGAAACGTCGGTGGATCACCAACTTATGACCTGGCTGGAAGCCCGAGAAAATTTCGAAATACAATATTCATCTCATAATTTAAAGTCTAATGGTTTCACTTTCCAAGAGCTTATAACTATATTTTACTTGTCCTGGTCTAAATAGAATAACTCCCTCAATAATGTCTTAGATTTCTTAGATTTGTCTCAGTATGACATACTCACTTTGTATTTTTTTCTTTGGGATTGCCAATATAATTATAAGCATTTCTTGTTTCTAAATATTATATTATCATTCCAATGTTTATTTAAAATAAAACCCGAAAATATAAGGAGTATAATCACACATTACAAACTTATTGATTGTTTATATACCATTGATAAGAATAATAAAAGTAATTATTTACTGTAGCCCCTACACAGTCGTCGAGAATATGTTCAAAAACTTTCTGAATTGTAAAATAATGTCTTCGTATTTTTTAAATTTATAGTCCTTATTATCTCTATTGCATTTCTTGAATAAGCAAGAATTTCGTCCTCAAAATAATTTCTATTAGTAGCCAACCTTTATTTGAAATCAGAATATAAAAGACGATTTAAAAATTGACCAGGTTTTAACTAGAGACGGACTTGTGTTGGGACATGATAGTTTTTGTTGTGTATTTCTCATAATTCATCACATGAATATCACAAAACATTTGAGTGTGAACATACATTGCATTGCAAAACAGAGAGTATGGTTTCTTTAAATCCCCTATAGCCTATACTGTAATTCATAAATTAGCTTCGCCATTGCCTGTATATTTCCCCTCCACCCTTCCCCTCAGTACATTGAATGTGTTAAGGATGTCAGTTGACTCGTACAAAATGAGAGTTTCTAATATAATTTCATCTACTGATAAATTTTATTATCAATATTATAAAGTATAAACCAACTACATATGAAGAACAGAATTTTAGTTGATTTCTTCAAGTGTACCGGTACTGTTTGGAAACGAAAATTAAATATGTAACTTAAATCTGTTTATTTTAGTAAGTTTGTACTTTGTATAAGTCCTTATAAAACTAATCTAATCTAATCTAATCTAATGTGAACGTATCTAGAAGGAGAGTTTGTGTTTCACGAGAATACTGCTGTGGTACTATGTAGGTATTATGCATTTCAAATTTTGAGTACTTAAAACAAGTTTTCTAGAAGAACTGATAACATACCAAAATAAAGATAATTCTCTGTCATTCTTTTCAGATCAAGAATTACTACAAATGAGACAAACTGACTGTCTGTGCAGTAGACACGTATTAAGAAACAACATGTAGCTAAATTGAAATGTAGGATTTTTTAAGTGTTTAAATTATATAATAAATTTACAGTTTTAATTTATTCCTACACTTTTTTCTGGCCTTAGAATGACTATTTAAATTTTGTAATATACGTTTGACTTCTTTTTAAAGGCATATCTTGCTGCTAGCGATTGTGGGAGGATTTTAAACTTCATGGCCGGTTTATTAATTTAGGTTATGTTCATCAAATTTTTACTAAAGATGAAAGATATTAATGATTATTGTATTAGTTGATCTGGGAATAATTAATTATATTATAAAATAACAAAGAACCAAATTCTATCAAAATGAAAGGATCTGAAACTGTTTTTCTTCTAGAGACAAAAATCAAATCCAACTTGTTTTCATGTTTGATGAAATACAGTCCGAAATTAAACATTTAATTCGATTGAACTATTTTGGTACTGTACATGAACAATATGAATGTACAGTCATTATAATATTAGGCTTCATTATTATGCAAGGTACATGAAATAAAGTTGTTTATAATATATAGAGTGTTTCAGGGGAAATGTGAAATAGTTCAGGATAATGGAGTTTGGGTTAATCTAAATCGATTTAACCTGATATACCTATGACCTAAGTTTAATGGTTTGGAGAGAAATATTGGAACGTCTTGCAGTTCCGTGTACTATACTTGATGTGTTACACCAGAGCTTTTGCACATGGCAGCATCTGAGCATAGCAAAATTTGCGCAACACATAGAACTGAATACCGTACACATTCACTTGATATTTAATTTGATATCGCAAGCCATTTGTAAGTAAGTAAGTAAGAGTGAATATGCAGACATGCTTTTTGTTTATGGATGTTGTGATGGCTGCTGCTGAGGATTACAGACTACATTTTCCCAATCGATTGGTTCCAACTAGCTGTGTGTCTTCCCATGTTTACTGGATGTTATCTGAAACTGGCAAGCTACCAAATGTTTCAGTGAGGTCGGAAAGGAAACCGGAATCGGTACGTGCTATGAATATACAAATCAAGGAATCCATAAGAAGGGCAACCTTAATAATTTGTCTTGTGTAATTATTTTCTTTTCGTACTGAGTTTGTACTTAATTATGAAAAACAAAGTTATTGGAACAACATAAAATGCAGCATTTTCAATAATGTATCATATCACAATGTTCTAAAACGTAGAAATACGTCTATAATGTGTCTCTCCATTTAAAAGTTCACCTATCAATAACTTCCCAGCTGTTACATTTAAGACATAGATTTATACTATATGAGGTTAAATCGATGTAGGTTAACCCAAACCACATTTTCCTGAAGTATTTTATATTTCTCCTGAAACACACTGCATACTACTGGGTGTTCATTTCAAAGTGTGTCATGACGTCACTGTTGTTGAGTCAGCGATTTGAAGCGAGTTTCAGCTCATGTGTCAGAGAAGTTGCCTATTATTCAAGGCGTTCAATCTGAACTTGAGGACGTGTACGGTATAACTTGAACGTCGTAGAAACAGATGGCGGTCTGTACGGTCTGTGTGCTACCATAACCTCTTTCCAACTGTGTTTTGCGCCGGCAAGTCGTACGCAGGGTATTTGTTATCGGTTGCGTACTGCAACATTCCACAACACAAATCAAATGCTCTATGTCCATGTTGACTGTCGAAGTTAATGTCAACAAATATGGAAGTAATCGTCTTAACCCTCTCCCCATATCCCGACAGTAAGAAAAAAACTCACCTCAGTATGTGTTTCCAAACAGTTCACATTCCTGCCACTACCGGCGTTACCGTATGTATCGGTACGTACTCTTCAGAATGAACGCCGTACTTGCTAGGCAACTTCTCTGGCACATAGGTAATACGCCTCTGCGGAAGTGTAAGAAGATTGAATTCTCTAGGCTCATCGGCTAGCCACATGACTGCATACAGCGAGCCATGACACACTTTGAACTGAACACGTAGTAGTGCATGAGTTTGTCTGAGCATAGCCTAACTTTCATCATATGTTCTTCTTGTTAGGTATACTTTATGTTGTATTAGTTGCTGCCTTTATATTTATTCGAAATTTTCATATTTTCAGATATATCACACTAAATTACTTACAAAGTAACTAATTTAATTCATCTTCTGCTGATTTTCATTAGTACCATACTTACTGTATTAACATTACTTCACAATGTGCGACTGATAAAATAATAAATTCCATTCAGTTCAGTCAATTTCTTTCATGTAAGCCGTAATGAAGTTATATTCATATTCCATTACATAAAACTTTAAAATGTGAAGTGGATACTGGTGTACAAATATGTCCACATTTCAGAAACTTTACTAAAATTATCATATTTCTTGAATTGGATGCATAAATCTTCAACTGACATCCTATGCAGTGTCAATGTATTATCACATTCTACTATATACAATCACGAAGCTTGAGTTTTGAGGGTGTTAGAAACAATAGACTGTGCCAGTACCATTTTGCATTGCCTGTAATGAGGCGATATTAGCGATCCTAGTGGTGAGCAACTATCTAATGTTTGCATATTTACTACGTATTGAGCTTCCGACTGTATATACTAGACTGTGGTATTATTGTACCTGTCCCATAGATAGTGACAGTACCTACTGTTTAGTTGTGTGTTAGTTAGATACTGTATTAATACTGTTCGTGGCTGTGTAGTTTAGCCGGCCTATATTAACTCAAATGGTAATACTAAATTCAGGGGATATCTAGTTATTTTTATCACTTGTTAACTTTATAAAGTTGAATTGTTGCTTCTTACACCGCAGTATGTATGTATAATATGAAATTGAGCGTAAAGGGAATTTTCCACCAAAATAACTATACTTAATAAATAAATTGAAAGAGAAGAACATATTGTGCCACCTTCCTGTACTGAATACTAACTAGCCTACTACACTCGATAAGTTTTGTATTCGAAAAAATTGTGTTGTACGAACGGTGATCGTCACTGGACTGTAAATTAAGGTAACCAGATTTTTTTTCACAATTTCCGGGGACAGATATCAATATATGAAAAAATTACCCTTAACATATCTGTTAGTTTGCCATTGACTTATTGCTTTTACGTACCTTAAAGAATTAAAATACTTATTCTATTTAACGTTACCGGTATGCTAATTAAATTCTTGGTATTTTCAAAGCAGGTCTTATCTAGATTCCAATTTTGCAGCAAATTCCTGGCAGGTCATGTTGAAAGTATAGTATAGTATAGTATAGTATTTATTAGCTATACTATACTATACTTTCAACATTGGTTAAGATAGCAAGCAGGGCTCGAAAAGTTTCTAAACTCATTCTGAATTTTTTGGATCTCCACATCATGTTCACAGAAGAAAAATATTTCTTCACTGAACGTTACTTTCAGGAAGATGCGGAGATATTTTGATCAACTTCTGGAGTTATACATAGAAAATAATTTTCTCAGAGAAAATTAAAAAAAAAAAAAATTCACTCCATTTTGAGCAAAGATCAGCATTTTCTTCATTACACTTTGCTATTTTCTCTGAAATCGCATATTTCTTCAAGCAAGAAATTTCATAAAATAAATTATTTCATCCAGGTCTAGTACATCTAAATTGGAAGAAAAATTAATAATGGACTCTCTTTTAAAATTGTTTACTTCCTGGAGAATCTCAGCAATATATATACCACAGATATCTTGTGAATGGATAACCCAGGCACAGGGATATTCATCTGCATATTATAATAATTAAAACTTAAAATCCAGGAACATCTGGGGACAAATTATGAAATTTGGGGACATTTCTGGGACGAAATTTGTTTGGGGACAAGAAGCAAAGTTTGGGGACTGTCCCCAGAAAATTGGGGATGTCTGGTAACCTTACCGTAAATGCATACATATTGTATGGTAGTAGAATAATTGATGCAGTGTAAAGATGCCTGTGTTACCAATCGCATTGTCATTCAAATAAGCAAATTCGAATATGAAGTATTCAGTAATATTTCCTTCATCTGCATATTTTTGCACAGTAAACATATTCACAGAAAAAATACACAAACAAAAGTAAATAATTGCAATTAAATTTATTTAATACATTCTTGTTATCGTAAAGATATTGTGTATACAGGGTGTTTCGGAATAACTGTTCCTAATTTTTAGATGCAATAGATGACATGTAATGAAACATTTTTTTTTTTTTCATAAAAGTGTTCGGAACTGCTTCGGTATCGAGATATAACGAAAGATGTATAAAGATTTTAAAGAATCTGAACGTGAAAAATAATATGTTTATTTAATTTTGATAGTTGTATAGAAAATTACTCAAATATGAAAATGGTATTGGGAAATTTATAAAAATTGTTCAAAATTATGATCGCCATTGTGAACACACAAAGTATAACTTCTGACAAGTTATTTTGTGTCATACTCTGGGAACAAATGAACATCAATTTTTCCATGGTAACAGGAATAACTGAAACACAATAAATGGTTTGTTTCCAAAACGTGCTACTTTGCTCAAAAACGGATTTTGACCCAATAACATAATGAACATATTTCCTATATTCTGAATCCGATGCTAAAGTTATTTATTGCCATCTTCTACTATTTGTCACTGAAAAGTGATATTTAAAACTATTATTTCTTTTCCGAAACCTTGTATTTTTTTGGTTCTTAATGACAGATAATTCTATAGGACCAAAAAAGTTAATCTTTAAGTACATAATTCTGTTTTTTTTTTTTTTTTTCACACCAAAACCTATTATCTTATATTTTAATTTAGAAATAAATTGTACTGGTATTCTAATGCATTTAATATATAGAATGGTATAAAATGCCCGTAAGATAACAATAATGATACATTTTAAAAATTGGTTTATATATTTCAAAGCCAGCAATTTTTCTCCTTCCTGTAAAAATCACTGAATGGAATAGCAGGTTTTGGAAATAAACTTAGCCATATATTATAATACGGTCAATGAAAAGTTTTTACTTTTACTGTATTGGGCTATCTCAGTATGGAAGTTTTCTGGAAACTAATTTTAAGAAGAAATGCTTAATTACATTTCCTCTATCACATTTAAAAATCAGAAATAGTTATTCTGAACATCTTATAGGTCTTTAAAAAGCACTTTATTTGCAGTTATCGGTATTTATTTAATGACTCTTAAACTTTATTTGAGTGAGAATAGCATGGAAGGAACTCGTCCAACCAATGTTCCCATTTTTCGCCACAGTATACACGAAATTTGCTGGGATCAGATAAAGATTATAATTTGACTTAAAATTTTCAGAATTTCTTTACATGAGTTTTTGAATTATCAGGCCATAAATACAGTACCGGTACGATGTTTACTTTGCAATTACTAACTTTGTTGAATTCGAACATTTTTGTGCTCTGGTAAGGAAACTATCATAGTTATAAACTTTTAGATCAATTAAAATACGAATATTGCTTTACCTACTTACAGACGTGGACAAATTATTAGACTAAAACATTTTTCTTGGAAACATAATATAAGTCGTCATATCAACTATCAGTATAATTCACAGAGTCTCTATTGTTGTAAATATGATTGTTTACATATTCTAATATATTTTTCCAATGGTTAAGTATATTTTGTCTGGCTGTGTTGGTACACTGGTGTTTTAATTATATAATACAGAAGATATTCAACTGTCTGTTCTCCCATGGCCTGCAAGAAGACCGGACATGAACAAAAATGAAAATCTGTGATCTATACTGAAGAAGAAAGTGAACAAAAAGAGGCTTACAACAAAACATGTACTCATTTAAGCACTGTCTGATATCTGGCTAAATGATGCTGATATTCAAAGAAAGTGTCAAACTTTGGTTTCCAGCATCTGTATCAAAATCAATGTGTTAATAAAGAATAAGGGAATGTTCACAAAATATTAGTAATCTTCAGATTAAATTTTCTGTCCATTTTTTTCTGTGCAAAATACATTTTTGTTCATTATTTCTGCCGATAAATACAGCTTTTTTTGTACATATAATTAATTTAGTCTAATAATTTGTCCACGTCTGTAATTTAATGAAATGTCATGTGTCACGAGTTTGGGGAAATTTTCATTGATTTATCTTCAGGCTTGTGGAGAAAATGATAAGGATTTCGGAACAGTATTGGAGAAACCAGTATAAATCTGTAATATTTATGGTTAAAGTCTTTGTCATTTGGATTGTTGTCTTAATTCCATATTATACATTATCGTTACTTATGCCTGTTGATATGTGTACAAAGAAGCAGTAATAGTCAGCCCTAAATGTCTAAACCGCGCAGACTTGAGTTTAAAGATGAATTTTGGAATACAAAAGACATTTATAACATGTATCTCCTTTCATTCGGTTTATACTATCCAAGTGTACTGCATGATATTGTAATCATGTTAGAGAAGACTATATGTCATACTATTGAAGTTGATATGTTAATAAAAAAGAATTGAACTAGCAGAAGAGAAATTAACGGTAGAATAAAATCTTTTGGCAGTAACAGAATACGGATCTTTGTGAAAGTCAGTTTTGTTCCTAGAAGGCCATCGAAATGTTTGTTACTTACTGTATATAAGTTTACATAAATTTTATGATTGCAGTCAGTATGAGTGTTCATGACATCTCACTCATAAAATAATTCTGTTATTAATTGTTAATTTAATAATGAATATAGGTTATAACCTCATTTCCAAATTTTTTTTGTGCTGTACATATTACAGCCTATTGTTGCTGGGAATAAGATGAACAACAGAAACATTACTTGATCACACCAAAGATTACGCGCTCTGGTAACTGTTAACTGTTAAGGAAGAAAATGGGTATGATAATTTTTTTAATGTTATTCATTATAAGCGGGAGAAAATAATACGTGAAGTGCTAATTTTTGTAGGTTTCTCTAAAAAAGCAGCAAGTTAATGGTATACTTTGCAATTTCAAATTTAATTGATTTCCGTTTTTGTCTTAGCGATTATATTTTCAATATATGGATTTATTTTATTTATTTATCAGACTGTGCCAGAAACCTTGTCTTCAATTGCGTAGGAATTTTTTCACTATATGTGGTGCCATTGTGTCTTAGAAAGTGCCATGCTTCTTCATTTTGTATTAGGTTTCTGTTATGGAAAATAGTGTAGAGAAAATGTGACAGGGATATTAATGTGTGTTGGAGTGAGAAAGATATAGTATACCATTTCACTACCTTATGAACACACCCTCGTTTTCTGTTTTTTTTTTTTTTTTTTTTTTTACTTCTCTCTTTCTCTCTTACTGTTTTACAATCCAGAAAATTAGTAAGTTTTTAAGCAATATTTTCAAAAGTTGCTTGAAATTATTGAAGGAACAGGAGCCGAAAACACTTATTTCAAGTCCTGTGTACGAATAATTTTTAAGAAATCTATTAAAAAAAACTTTTCCCATGAAAACAAAGAATTCCATTCGATTAAAAAATCTTAACTTAGACCAGAAGACTGCTTCCAGTGCAAATACATATGCAGATTGATGTAAGATGAGTTAAGTGAGCCTTTCAGAGTCTAACTTGCAATTGTTTGAACAGTTTCTTACCATTCAGTCCTTGAACGCGCTACCTGAAGGCATTTATTTTACTTCCTAATATACAAAATATACATGTGATGTTGCAGAAAATTGATTTTCCAAATTTTTACAGAAAGATTTGTTTTATAGCATTCCTGATACTACCAGTACCGAAATTAGGGCTATTTGGCTTGTCTCTTCTATTGAAACTAATGAAGAATTTAACTTATATCTAGTTTTAGGAGTTCATTTGTCCACGATATGCTACATGATATATGATAATGGTGACTTATTCGAAATCTCATTTTGAATCTTGCATACACTACTTTTAACACTTGAATATAAGTAATTGATTAACTAGTGGACTTACTCGTGTTAATTATGTAAGTCTGTGCGGCTTACAGCTGTTTCGGTGCATCATCACACCATCTTCAGAGCCTACTAGATCTCGGCATCATCTCGAACTTCTCTGCCTGTTATGTGGGTGCGTTTGATTGTTGAAAGGTGTTGAATAGTGGAGTCAAATAGTGTGTGTGTACTGAAATTGATCTGTGTGTTGAGAATTTGATCAGGGTGTGTTTTAGTGTGTTTGTATATTTCGTATTGTTCTAGTGTGTTGAGTTTTTGGTCCTTGGGTTGTATGTGTAGGATTTCCATGTCCGCATTTATGTTATTGTATATATGGTTTGCATTGGTTATGTGATCGGCGTATGTTATAACCAGAGGACACAATACATCTACATACGCCGATCACATAACACATACAATAACATAAATTCGCACATGGAAATCCTACACATACAACCCAAGAACCAAAAACTCAACACACTAGAACAATACGAAATATACAAACACACTAAAACACACCGTGATCAAATTCTCAACACACAGATCAATTTCAGTATACACACATTATTTGACTTCACTATTCAACACCTTTCAACAATCAAACGCACCCACATAACAGGCAGAGAAGTTCGAGATGATGCCGAGATCTAGTAGGCTCTGAAGATGGTGTGATGATGCACCGAAACAGCTGTAAGCCGCACAGACTTACATAATTAACACGAGTAAGTCCACTAGTTAATCAATTACGAAATCTCACCTGGAATTTTTATTACTCTCTACCATTCAGAATAACTTTTCTACATCACTTCCTAATTTAGTTTCAAGAAATTAGCGTTCTTTGTGTTTATAATATTTTTGTACATTATTGTTGTTTTTTTTATTATTTGTACAAAAATTCTGTGAACACTATTAACTTGAAATGAGATTAAGAAGTGGTAGGCCTACAGTTATCATGACTGGTAGAGTTATCCCAATTTACTATATACATTTTTTAAAAATAAGAAACATTGTCAAATAAGAGAGTACAGATCATGTATATCCACTACTTGACAGTATCGATAGTAGTCAGTCGAAATTAGTCAACCTGTATTCAGATGTCTGACGGAACAAATTTTCTGGTCGAGGTTTCATTCGGTCCCTAATAAAACTATAAGGAGACATTTTAGTTAAAAATTTGAAGATATTCCTTTATTAATTTAGTGTGCCTTGACAAAAATTATGATTGTGATGCTTGATTGAATTGAATGATTGAGTGATTGAAGTAAATTAAATACCTTTCATTTAGGCTTTTTGTGAATACATCTGTCATCTTTAAAAAAATGCATATGCAAAAGAAGTGAATATTACATGTATTTGAGTAATTCTTTCATTCCATTTGTGCTTCTGCCTTTGAAATTTTTTTCAAAAGTAAGAGACAACTTTAATTGCTCGTATTTTCTTCATTTTCTACATAATTAATCTTAAAAATTCTGCCAATGGCATATTACACAAGAAATGGAATTTTTTGTATCACCACGCATTGTCATAACTCCATCGTTGATGTGTTCACCATTTTGTTTTTGTACAAATATTATCCTCTCTTCAGTGCTGTACCTGTATACAGCAGATCTGGAATATCTGCCAGTGTATGTGTGATGGAATCCTTCAACTCATCAGTTATCCTAGGTTTGCTCAAGAACACTCTTTCATGCAAATAGCCCCACAACCAATAATTTGCTGGGTTAATATCTGGCGACCTTGCAAGCCAAGTTACAGGAAAGTGCCCACTGATAACACGACCACCACAACAGTCAGAAACAAAGAAACCTGTTGTCATGGTGATGCAAAAAATCGCATTTCTTGTGCCAGCGAGTGCCAGAATTTTTAAGATTGTTTAAAAAATCAAGGAAATATGAGCAATTACAATTATTTTACTTTTGAAAACCCTGTAGGCTAAGATGAGAGTCTGTTCGTGCCATTGTTGATGGAATTGTTTCATGAATTTGCACAAATTATTTTAAGGCCTAATTTATTCATATTTCAATATTATTATTTCATTAGCTGGCTCCAGTAATTAAAAAGTCTGTTAATCATAGATAAGTTTTAATTTCAGACATTAATGTTTCTAGGAATTAAACATTTTGATTCACCCACACTAGTGCATGGTTTACATTTCCGTAGAAATAATAGTATTCTATTTCAGTATTTGTTAATAATGTCATATTTTTATTTGCATTGGAAAATTACATTTCTGCTAGAAATACGTGTTTTTTTTTCACACATTCTTTTATTTTATTATAATATTCCTAGAAAAAGATATACCATTACTTCTTTAGCTATAATCAGACAATGAAAATGGTAAAATCAAGACTCTAATACGACAAAAATAACAGTTGATAATCAAATCAATCTCTATAATACCTACTATGAAAATAATACTTGGTAATCAAATCAATCTCTATACCTTATGGCCTAGGGAACTAAACATGACTTCATAGAGTGCAGTGCTAATCTATGTCTATAAGAACTAATAGAGAGATTATTTACACTGAAAGAAGTTTAGTTTAGAAATAAATGACAGATGTACCTATTGGCCTGTACTCTAACATGTAGAATTGATTTTAAATTGTACTGCTCTGTCTTAGAAATCATAATGCCACTAGTATAAAGTGGAGAGATGTTCTGATAAATATATGGGGTTTGTTGGAAGCAAGGAATATTACAGAAGAGCTCTGTTATTTATCGAAGAATACAGCATAATTAAAAGCCTTCATCTTTCTCATGAGCTTTTACGACGATAAGTATGGTATTTGATCTGTATTTAAGACATGAGGTGGAAAGGGGAAAATCAGTAATTGTAAAATGAAAAAGTCTTGCCATAAAAGAATAGTTGACAGACTGGTTAATTCATATAATAAAATATATTTATTTTTTTACACTAGTAATAAAGATATTGTATTGAACCTTTAGAAATAATGTGTGTGTATATATGTAGTATATCTGATTAATGTATTCAATCCTTGTAATTACTAAATCTATATCTGATTACATATTTGCATTCCTTTCCATCTGAGCAAACTACATCGTAAACAGGCTAGAGGAAGCTGGGTCTTTTTTAGTTAAATTATTTATATCACTCTAAATGTTTATGAAAAAAAAATTACTAGGTAGATACTCAAGTAAATATATTCCTTTTACATCATAATATACTGGTAACAAAAGAAAGATAATGAACTTATTTATGATGATGCTTTTATTCCGAAACAATAGTTTAAACTTGTATACTGAATGTACTTCTTTATACATTTTTTCTTATTTACTATTGCTATTTTGAATAAAATATGGGACATTTTGTTAATTATTCTTTCTGGCAGTTTTTTTCTAAAAATTATAAAATTTCACATTTTCATTCAGTGATGTGCAATTTCTTATTTACGTAATCTACTACGTTCGTATTTTTTATTTTAAAGAAATTTTATGACAAAGAAGATCATTTCATTTTTAATCTTGGCTAATTGTGCAGCATCTATGTTAACTTCATCTCATATGTATGTAATCATTCAATGAGATAATTGAGCATACTGTTAAGATAAAATGTTTCGAGTGAAGTACTGTAAGTGAGGGTCACATAAGAACAGTTTCTAAACAGCAAATATTGCCGTCTTATCAGTGTTGCCAACTGTTACCAGATATCACACGATCCTACGTACTAAATGACTTATTTACTTACCGTACTTTATGTTGGAAGGTTATTCTAAATAATTAAATAATTTGTAACATTTTCGTAGCCAAGCTATACGAGAAAGGGATCAACATGTCTAGTATTTTGTCTGGCAGTACGAAATTCATTGGTTTGACTAAACAATTCACTCACGAGACCTAACCTAAAAACGCATTTTGTTTGACCACATGAAATTATTAGTACTAACTCCGAAAACTTACCTGAATATAGTCTTGAATTATAACCACAACGCAACACATAAAATAACTATTATGTATTAATATTGATATTAATTAATTATTAGTATGTTCAACTTTCATTAGCTTCCAGTAACCGACTCAGAAATCTAGTACAATTTTAATTTCATGGAACTCCAGTACCGACAGATATTGTCGATATTTGTCTCAGCTGCCAACATATCAGTTACAAAATCACTACCATTTGTAGTAAGATATGTCAGTATCGAAATTCGAAACGAAGTTGGCAAAAGAAAATTCAACCTGCAAACTAGAAAATCACCACAATCCACTAGCATATGTAGTAATGGGGAAAAAATGGTTAGGTTTCACTCTTAGGGTATGAAGTAAGCTGACCCGGACTATAGTGTTAGGCTAATAAATATTATGATAATCGACTAACTAGAGATCGGATTTTTAGGTACTAAAAGTTATTATTCCTGATACCAGTAGCTATAATTATAAACGGGCATGCAATACTCCCACATGGTATGAATAATGTTATTAGGTTTAAAAGCTGTAACCACGTACAGGCTACTGAATAGCCCAGACTTTGTGTTCTATTTATTTGATTAAGTTCGCGCCACTCACTAAATTGGCCACAGCTTTCACTGACGTAGGTTTGTGGGTGACTTTAATGGTTGGTGCTCCCTTTTCAAATGC
This sequence comes from Periplaneta americana, assembly GCF_040183065.1. Taxonomy (NCBI): domain Eukaryota; kingdom Metazoa; phylum Arthropoda; class Insecta; order Blattodea; family Blattidae; genus Periplaneta; species Periplaneta americana. The sequence continues at coordinate 169,231,841 of NC_091123.1, read as the reverse complement.
AAGTTTAACTGAACGGTCTCAACCATCAGTTACAAATTAGTATGTGCGCTTTGCTAGTTGCCTCCTCAATTCTCTGTGACCCAGCTCTCTTTTGTCAGATTTCCAAGAGTTGTAAACAAGACCTCAAAACAGTTCTAACCTAAATCACATCCACTTAGCTATACTCTGTGTAATTTTTAACATTCAGTACCTAAAATCTGGTCACAAGTTGTAACAATTTATAAGTAATTTATTTCAACAGCAAGGTCGTGCATCTTTACCTTAATATTATTTTATGATTCTTTACCACACTAATTATAGAAATCTAATTTTAATTGCTCTTCTTTCACAAAAAGACAGAAATGCACAATTTTTCTATATTTAAGTGACTATAAGAATCAATTTAAGGGAGGCCTATAGAGAAAATGTGACATTTTTGGACAAAAAAGTAGATTTTAATTGTTTTTCTCTAAATCGTACATAATACCTTACGACCCTACTCTACACGTTTCCAAAGTTTCAAGTGAGTAAGACGATTGGAAACTCTCCTAATGACATCACAATTAAAGGTTCGTAAAGGTCCATGCTCTTGAAGTGTCAACTTTAAAGTCATTTTTCTGTGCAATAAGGTTTTGTGCATTTCTCATCTAAATCACCAAGGCTTCTATGCTTTTGTAACTAAGAATCTGAATATTTTGGTGTATATTCACTATATCAGACTTAATAATTTTGTGTATGCATTTTCTCTAACTCTCCAACTTAAAAAAAAAAGTATACATACAGTATATATGGCATAAACAAAATAGTTAAAAAAATAATGTGCTCTTTTCATAAATTGTTTTTTTCCTAAATGCATAGTTCTCTTTCTAACATAGCAGTGATGCTGAATAAAAATATTCAGACTGAATTGTGTTAGGAGTAGAATTTTGAAAATGTCTCCCCTCTTTTTTTTTTTTTAATTGAATACTTAAAAACATAAGTGTATGATGGAAGTCAAATTTTGGTAACTATTAGTTGCTAATATATATATATATATATATATATATATATATAAAATGAAAGTTGTACCTAAGGAACAATTTTATTTTCTCTATAGTCCTCCCTTAGAAAGAAAAAACATTAAAATGATATATTTATTTTGTAAATAAGATACTTATCAATATATTATTGACATTATTTTGTATTATGAACATATCCGGGTTTCATCACAATGGTACATTTAAGTAAAATCAATTGATAAAATTCTAATTAAAAGTTACTGGTAATTGCTTTATTTCACACATAGGTAACGCTGATAAATTATATAAAACACGGAAAGAAATGGACACAGGTAGTAGGGAATTATGAGTAGCAGTGTACATATCTAAACGAAAATAGATTCAATTTTTGCATATTGACTGCTTTTTGGTAAACCATATGCTTTAAAATTTAACATCCATCGTTAAATACCAGTAATGTAAATTAAAAAAAAAACAAATAAAAAACAAAAATAAAAATATGTTGTGTACAGTTTTCTTCAAAAACAGGATAAATATTTTCTCTTTTGATAGCATATCATCGAACACCAGGTAGACAGTTAATATTCTTCAGATAATGATTTAATAGTTCTTCTGTATTGCTCGAATAAACAAGACATCTCTGTAATAAAGTGTTCGTAACTTTCTAATTTAATATTGCGTGTATGTATTGTGAACTGATAGAAATCATTAAGTTACTTCTAATGTCTACTGAACTTAATATTCAAAGAGGACAACACTTTGAATATCGTTCTTTGCAGTTGCCATATTACCAAGTATTAATTACCTCTTTAATTGTTAATGTACAAGTATCTCTATTAGTGTAACTTAATGTGCTTCACAAATGTAGCTGCAGTAATAAAACCCTCGTGATCATTTGTTTTTAAGAATGTAGTAATGTATGTACGTAGTTGTTTTTAACTGTGTATGAGCATCGATATCCTTTGAAGCAGATCTGTATGTGTTAGCATTAAGACAGTTTTTGAATGGTTCCGAACGAAGTTATAGCAATTGACCTTAGATAAGTAAAAAATGTTATACAAGGCCTTAGTATTCGTGCTATAATTTTCTGTATCATTTCAGTGAAGCGAAATTTCTTCCCTTCCTAATAACAAACTTCGACAATAACTAGTTCTAGCACTGTTGATTGCATTACATTTTTGTTAAATATAAATGGTACAGATATCCAGGACTGTTAATAAAATTCCTTTGCATAAGAAAGGTTACTATAATTACCAGTACATACACTGGGCTGTAAAAGAAATATCAATATGAAATTATATCATTTTCCGAGGGCTTCAGTAAACATGGCGAGGTAAAAAGCTATTTTCCTGAGATTAGTTTTTTAAAAACATGTAAATACGGCTTTTATAAGATGTTCACGTTATTATTTAATATGAATTGTTTTTAAATTATTCATATACTTTTATTTTACAATGTTAATAAGAATACTACACGAAAATAGTGAAACTGCAGTTTATATGGTATTCCACAGCCTTCATTATTATACATGGATGCTGTCATTGTTACAATCGATATATACGGCCAGTTATGTTTCATATTGTATAAACAAAAAGCAAAGCCTTCGGAACAAGATAATATTTTAAATTGATAGCACTTTTTTTTGCAGCCTAGTATTCCTAAATGTTGTAGGCTATCTTTTTAAGTTTTTGAAAAGTAATTATACCTATCCTTGCAGTATGTCAGAATATGTTACTACATAGATCACATCTTGACATGAAAAAATTATTTCTGCCTCGATTTATACCATCAGTAGGTACATGTTGTACTGTATATTTATTTGAAGAAATTGATAAAAATATCTTCATACTAATATGTAGACTGCTGGTACGTCTTTGACTTTAGTATGCGGACTCTGCATACCAAAGTCAGAATTGCACAAGGTATTAAATTATTAGCATTTTAAATCATTTCACTATGAAATAAAACTCGTTTAAAGATAATTTTACAATTTAATTAGTTGAAATATGTTTCATTTCATAATTTATTTTCGTTAGGTTCCATGTTAGTTGTAGGCTTACTATGTCGAAGTTCCAGTAGGTGTGTTTCAGCACCATATTATTGTTAAAACTCTTTCTGATGTCCAAAATATCCCTAAAAAATTCCTTGAAATATGCTGTTAAGGAGGCAGGATTACTTATGGAGCAAATTGATATAAATTAAACAAAATAATGATATGACCAGCCTCATGGGCTTCTGACTACAGTTCCTGAGGTCCTGCGTTCGATTCTCGGTTAGAACACCGGAATTTTTCCTTAAAGGGAAATGTTCCTGTGTTCGTCCATGTCTGGAAATTAGGTTAGACTTATGTTTAAGACCTCTCCTGGCACTTCATAATCATCCTATCATAATATCATTAGGGCAGTGTAACTCCGCCTTCCAGGTGCCCCATCCTCAGAAGTGGGTTACAAATAAGCCATTGCCAGGAGAGCAGAAATGACAACCTGGTGGCATTGGGGTGGGGGGGGATAACATAAATTAACAAGAAATATTTCAATTTTGAATCTTGCGTACATTACTTGAATATCAGTAATTGATTAACTAGTGGACTTACTCGTGTTAATTATGTAAGTCTGTGCGGCTTACAGCTGTTTCGATGTTTCATCACACCATCCTCAGAGCCTACTAGGCTAGCAGGCTCTGAGGATGGTGTGATGAAGCACCGAAACAGCTGTAAGCCGCACAGACTTACATAATTAACACGAGTAAGTCCACTAGTTAATCAATTACCGAAGAAATATTTCTGTAACAAAGTTTTAAGTCATTTTGTAAAATAACATTTGGAAATTATTTTCTTGATTTTTCACCACCTTCTTTTGATATACTGTGTACAAGGGTGGCTCTACAATAAGAACTGCAGAGCTGCAGAACCACCATATACATGGACCTGTGAAATAAAAAAAATTAAAACCTGCCTTTATGTGTACTCTACTACATTGTTTAATTTATATTTCCAATTAATTCTCCTTAGATTCGAGATTTTACTGACTGTAGGAGCCTTGAACTATTTGAGAATTTTATCTATAGTATACTTTTCGGATCTCTGATTGACAGTTCCTGGATCTCAACGTAGCGGCCCACGGTTACAAAGATTGGCAGTTCTGCATGAAAAATAGTGTATTTAGCAAACTCATGCTGTTTATTGCATCTAAATCGGATAACGCGTGTAATTACAGCGCCTTCTCGAAGTTGACTGTGCACCCGAAATTGTACTCCAGCCATCCGTGCGCTACACCTCTCCCACCTGGTACAACTAGTCACGTAGTGGAGATGTTCCCCACATGCTTTTATAGTTTTTTTAAGTCAAATTAACTAAATCCTTCACCCCGGTGTTTGTCCATGTATTTTCTCCTCTAAACGGAATACACGGGTGGGGGAGGAAGCGTTTTCATGATTGCAGAAAAAAACCAATCGTTTCCATTACACATTTCGGTATTAAAATGACTAGTAGGCTACATAATTTCCTCGACTTTTTCCAGAAATTTCAATATTTAAATTTTGTGTAGGACGTCCTAATTTCTTAAGTTAACATGCAATTTCTCTTTTAATTTCGAAAAGGGTTGGTCGATTAGGTTTTCATTTCATTCATTTTTAATATAAAGTGTTTCCTTAGACATACTGACTAATCACATCACACCACCCACAGTACTATAACACACTGGAACTGTAATGATATACAGTAGTCCAGAAGCCTGTGTGTTCTAACGCAGGTCATAAAGAGATGAGGGTGTTGGCGGTTCTTTTGTATATTCGGAGAGAGCTGCTTCGGTTGCAGCTCTAATGCAGTCTTATGGGACGGTGAAGAAAACCAGTTTTCTACTGCCGACTACCCTACGTTGGGCTTCAGGAACTGCTGATCACAGATCCGAAAAGTACACTACAGCTAAAATTCTCGAGTAGTCCAAGGCTCCTACAGACAGTAAAATCTCGAATCGAAGGAGAATTAATTGGAAAAATTAATGGAACAATGAACTAGATTACATGTAAGCACGTTTTACATTTTTAATTTTTTCAGGTCCAATTAAATGGCGGTTCTGCAGCTCTGCAGTTCTTATTGTAGAGCCGTCCCTGATCTCAACTTAAGGTAGTCAGCAGCAGGAAACTGGTTTTCTTTGCTGTCCCATAAGACTGCATTAGAGCTGCAACTGAAGCAGCTAACCTCCCAAAACACAAGAACCGCCACCGCCCCCATCTCTTTATGACCTGCTTTAGGAGAACGTGTATACTGGGCTTACTTTCAGTACAGTTCCAATGTCGCAGTACATAACATCCCCTATGAGTACAGCCAAAGCAGAACGCTGCTTCTTTACGTTAGAGATAGTTAAGACATTTTTGCGAAGTGTCATATGCCAGGATAGAATGAACGCCCTAGCAATACTATCTATTGCAATTATTCCGAACTTGGCACATCAAAAGGAAAGATGAATGGAATTTATATTCAAAAGATAATGTAAGAAATGCAAGCCTTTCAAAATTATTATGTTCTTACTAAATATTTGTTATACATCTTGATTACACAACTTTTAACACTGTATCACTTCGGAATATGTATGGTAAGACTTTCCTGTGTTAAATTTCAACGTAAATTTTCTAGACATCACAATAACAAAAGTAGACAACAAACACACATTCAAAGCATACAGAAAACCCACAACAACAACAACAACAACACACATACATAACACATCCAACCACCCCACACAACACAAACAAGCTGCATTCCGAACAATGGTACACAGACTACTCAACATACCAATGAACCAACAGGATTACAATGAAGAGCTAACCACAATCAAATACATAGCACAAGAAAACGGATACAACCCTAACATAATAGACAACATAATACGTAAGACAAAACATAATCACAAAAACGTAAGAATACAAGACAAACACAAGAACACAAAAAATACATCACACTAACATATGAAAACAAAAACATACACAAAATTGCAACCTTATTCAAGAAATTAAATTACAACATCGCATACAGAACAAATAACACTCTACAAAAACATCTCAACGCACAAACAAACAAATACAACCACACAGGCATATACAAACTCAAATGTAATACGTGTAACAACTTCTACATAGGACAGACAGGCAGATCATTTCAAACACGTTACAAAGAACACATCACAGCCATAACAAAATTACAAAACACCTCCACATATGCAGAACACGTCACAAATGCTAACCACACCCACAGAGACATCAACCCAGACATGGAAATACTACACATCCAACCAAAAAAGTCCACACCTGTGGAGTAATGGTCAGCGCGTCTGGCTGCGAAACCAGGTGGCCCGGGTTCGAATCCCGGTCGGGGCAAGTTACTTGGTTGAGGTTTTTTCCGGGGTTTTCCCTCAACCCAATATGAGCAAATGCTGGGTAACTTTCGGTGCTGGACCCCGGACTCATTTCACCGGCATTATCACCTTCATCTCATTCAGACGCTAAATAACCTAAGCTGTTGATAAAGCGTCGTAAAATAACCTACTAAAATAAAAAAAAAATAAATCCAACCAAAAAGCCAGAAACTAAACACACTAGAACAATATGAAATATACAGACACACGAAAACACACCCCAACGAAATTCTCAACACACAACTCAACTTCAAAACACACACACACACACACACACACACACACACACACACACACACACACACACACACACACTCTTTGACTCTACACTATACCACAGGAACACATCCTCACAGGAAACAGAACAAGTGGCGCCAAGACCAACAACGACCAGTTCTGAAGATGACCCATAAATAGGTCGAAACATGTAAATGAGGTACCGGTACGTTGAAATTTAACACAGGAAAGTCTTACCATACATATACCGAAATATTTGTCATTCAAAAGCTTTTCTTTTAATATAAATAATTGTGACAAAGTTTGAGATTTATATCAATCCCATTCTAATTCTTAAAAAAAAACTTTAAAATTAACTTTGGTTCTAAACTCCAAACTACGATGTACTACGTTTATCTATAGCTGTAAATTGTTTCATGAAGAACTTATAACTATTTTAACTGCGAGCCGCTACTGATTGTATATATATAATTCAAATCCATACTTCACAATGTTTTCTACTGTTCAAAGGAAACTGAGATTATAATTTCTTTTAGCCATTGTTAATTTCCAACAACATGCGTCTGGCTCACTATTGAAGATTAATTATAATTTAATTTACAGTACGGTACATCATTCAGTTTTCACTTAATGGCACATAATGTATAGTAATGATAAATAACCATGAATCAAACAAATGTAATGAATGTTGTTGGTTGTGTGTGCTTGGTTTCATGGGAAAGATGTTGGCAGTGCATTCTCACCCCACTTGTAAAGCTATTTCACTTGCTCAAGTACCTCTCTTTATCTGTCACACTTGTCAGATGATTTGTTGATTATTGTTGCTATATTTCATTAACAGAACAAATCCTTGTATAAAGGTGTAAATATTATTATAAACTTGGTCCTGTCAGAATTGTGTATATTACTTAGGCTTGAACTATTTTATGAATAAAGTTAGAGTCTAAGCAATTACTTCCCAGGTGTACACATTACAACCCATATTTGTAATATCGAAATATGAAGGGTACAGCGAAATAACGAGTTTTGTTCACTTTAGCAGATTGTTCAAGAGAGCCTACCTTTGGTTTATACTCGTACTTTTCTCTCATGCCAAGTCTAAAATCTGTTATAGCACTTAGACTATTCACATTGTCACAGTGTTTCATTTAGAGAATTAAACTACGTGGAATCTGGACTACAAAACATGCATAACTCTTCTTTTTTTTAAGTGGACAAGCTCGTTGTTTTTCCTGTACCCTTCAGATGGGATTTGACAGTTTCACGCTTTATGCATATCTGGCTTTCAGCTGCCTGGGGACCCTTCAATTAGCACACAAATGCTCTACTGACTGAGCTACCCCCAGGAACTACATACGACACCGTCACAATTCCTCCCTTTATATCCACACAACTCAAATGGGCTGACAAGACGCCAGAACCCAATCCATTATTTTAATATTCGATACACTTTTCTGTTTTCTTGACTTAGCAACACTGAATTTGTACAGAAGTATCAAGTGTGGGTAATATTTGAAAAGCTCTTAATGAGCTTTATTCAAAAATAAAAAATATATATTGGGTATTCCATTTAAAATAAGAGAGTTGGAGTTACTTCCGGTTAAACCGGAAGTAGAAAAAACTCGGTAATACCATTATTGAGTTCTTAGCATATGGTTATCCTCACATTCCAAGTTTCATATCACTGAAATGTATGCTTCAAAAGTTATTTAGGTAGTGTATTTATTATTTTAATATTCGATACACTTTTCTGTTTTCTTGACTTAGCAACACTGAATTTGTACAGAAGTATCAAGTGTGGGTAATATTTGAAAAGCTCTTAATGAGCTTTATTCAAAAATAAAAAATATATATTGGGTATTCCATTTAAAATAAGAGAGTTGGAGTTACTTCCGGTTAAACCGGAAGTAGAAAAAACTCGGTAATACCATTATTGAGTTCTTAGCATATGGTTATCCTCACATTCCAAGTTTCATATCACTGAAATGTATGCTTCAAAAGTTATTTAGGTAGTGCATTTATTATTTTGATATTCGATGCACTTTTCTGTTCTCTTGACTTAGCAACAATGAATTTGTACAGAAGTATCAAGTGTGGGTAATATTTGAAAAGCTCTTAATGAGCTTTATTCAAAAATAAAAAATATATATTGGGTATTCCATTTAAAATAAGAGAGTTGGAGTTACTTCCGGTTAAACCGGAAGTAGAAAAAAACCGGTAATACCATTATTGAGTTCTTAGCATATGGTTATCCTCACATTCCAAGTTTCATATCACTGAAATGTATGCTTCAAAAGTTATTTAGGTAGTGCATTTATTATTTTAATATTCGATGCACTTTTCTGTTCTCTTGACTTAGCAACACTGAATTTGTACAGAAGTATCAAGTGTGGGTAATTTTTTAAAAGCTCTTAATGAGCTTTATTTAAAAATAAAAAAAATATATATTGGGTGTTCCATTTAAAATAAGAGAGTTGGAGTTAACTCGGTAATACCATTATTGAGTTCGTAGCATATGGTTATCCTCACATACCAAGTTTCCTATCACTGAACCGTATGCTTTAAAAGTTATTTAGGTGGTGAATTTAATATTTTAATATTCGATACACTTTTCTGTTTTCTTGACTTAGCAACACTGAATTTGTACAGAAGTATCAAGTGTGGGTCATTTTTTAAAAGCTCTTAATGAGCTTTATTAAAATATATATATATATATATATATATATATATATATATATATATATATATTGGGTGTTCCATTTAAAATAAGAGAGTTGGAGTTAACTCGGTAATACCATTATTGAGTTCTTAGCATATGGTTATCCTCACATACCAAGTTTCATATCACTGAACCATATGCTTAAAAATTTATTTAGGTGGTGTGTTTATTTTTTTAATATTCGATACACTTTTCTGTTCTCTTGACTTAGCAACACTGAATTTGTACAGAAGTATCAAGTGTGGGTAATTTTTGAAAAGCTCTTAATGAGTACTATTCAAAAATAAAAATATTTATTGGGTGTTCCATTTAAAATAAGAGAGTTGGCGTTACTTCCGGTTAAACCGGAAGTATAAAAAACTTGATATACCATTATTGAATTCCTAGTAAATGGTTATCCCCACATGCCAAGTTTCATGTCACTGAACCACATGCTTCAAAAGTTATTTAGGTGGTGCGGGACTTTTAACTAACCCTGTATGCTTGTAAATTCATATTGTTCTAGACTGTGAAGTTTCTGGTTTTTTGGCTGGATGTGTAGTATTTTCATGTCAGTGTCTATGTTGTTCCATGTTGACACTCTAGAACAATATGAAATTTACAAACATACAAAAACATCCCACAGCTCATCCTGAACACCCAAATGAATTTCAAGACACACACCCTTTTCGACACAATCATGAATATGCCCCATCACAACAGGAAACTAGAAAATAGCGCTGGACCTCATTAGGCTTCGGACAATGACTTTGTTCCGCTAACAATAGGGTTTGCTTTTTTATTTTTTATTTCTTTTATTTTATTTCATTTATTTATTTATTTATTTATTTATTTATTATTTTTTTTTTTTGCAAAACAATAGGAATATACAGAGTGTTTAATAATGATGGTCTAAAATTTAGGAATAAAAGAAGTAAAAACGAAGACAAGCAAAGAAGCTCCAGTAAACATGGGTCCGCAAATTAACCGTTTACGAGATAATGCCATTATTTTGCTGGTTGGGGCTGCCAGTGAACCGAGCGCCTGGATACGATAAAGCGGCAACATTTATGCTTCGTACATATGCTGCACTCGCCCATCCCATTTCTGTCCAAGTGTGGGACGATATCTAAACAGACGATATGGTGAACGGTGGATAGTTACAAGAGGACCTGTACCTAGATCACCGGATTTAAATCCTTTGGATTTTTGAGTATGGGGTTATGCAAAACACCTAGTTTACACAACAGACATCGCCACACCTGAAGGATTGCGGCATCGGATCTTAGATCCCTTCCAGCAAATGATGAATGATCAAGGATTTCTCGAGCGCATTCTTGGGTCTTTGCGGAGAAGACTAGACAGCAGCGGCGGATTTTCATGGGAGGCAAAAAAAAAAGTCATAGTTTATTTAATGACGCTCGCAACTGCAGAGGTTATATCAGCGTCGCCGGATGTGCCGGAATTTTGTCCCGCAGGAGTTCTTTTACATGCCAGTAAATCTACTGACATGAGCCTGTCGCATTTAAGCACACTTAAATACCATCGACCTGGCCCGGGATCGAACCCGCAACCTTGGGCATAGAAGGCCAGCGCTATACCAACTCAGGGGAGGCAAGGGAGGCCGTGCCTCCCCTAATATTTTACCAGAACACGATATGACAGTATTAATTCCAGCTGAATTAAGATCGCGGGCAAGTTATAGCAAATGACGAACATTTTTCCTTTTATATTAATTTTACTATTCACTACGACGTCAAGTCGACCACATCCAGTTGGTAATGCTCACTCGCTATACTGTAGAGTCGACCTGGTTGGCGAGTTGGTATAGCGCTGGCCTTCTATGTCCAAGGCTGCGGGTTCGATCCCGGGCCAGGTCGATGGCATTTAAGTGTGCTTAAATGCGACAGGCTCATGTCAGTAGATTTACTGGCATGTAAAAGAACTCCTGCGGGACAAAATTCCGGCACATCCGGCGACGCTGATATAACCTCTGCAGTTGCGAGCGTCGTTAAATAAAACATAACATTTTTATACTGTAGATAGTACAAATAATTCGTACCGAAAAATAACAGATAGCGCTGTAACCTGTATAGTCGACATCTAGCAGCCTGCAGTGTCTATGCGAGAGCGGGAGAGAGGAGACAGCTACATCACCCTGCTCCCCGGTAACCATGGCAACAGCAGTTCAACCAATAAGATAGTTAGTTAGCGGAGTGTTTAAACTTAACTAGAACGCGTGAGAGGAGCCTAATTTGGAGACGTCCTACCCACCGCTGACAACTGTACTGCTGTACCGCTAAAGATACCCAGTTCATATTGGAGCACTACTTAAATGAGTGGTTTGCGGGTGTAATAATTTAATAAAGATACTGTGTTGTAAACATAATAGACTATTAATATGTATTAATATTGGTAAATAGTTACATAAAACATTGCATCACCACGTGAATCATCAGACTGTTTAGCTAGATATAATAACGAATATTTGAATATAACTCTAAATAGTATTGTAATATATTAACAGTATGTTGTTTATTTTTATTTATTTTCCCCGTAAAATCATATAAACTCGTAAACATGAAATTTAAAATCCTAAAAAAAATTCCTAAAACATAGATTGGAAAACCTAATTTTAGTTTCTTAAAACCTATAAATTCTGCTCTTGATAATGAGGTACGTTACAGGCCTTATATTTTTAATACACGTAATGCAAACTCTCATCAGTCACGTCTTGGCCTCCTCAACTTTCAAATCCACCATCCGCCACTGCTAGACAGATGCATTCAAGTGCATGGTCAGCATTTTGGACGCCGCTGTATAATTCTTCAGTAAACATACACTCATCCTAGTACACGACATAACTCTTCACAGATACACGTCATGCGTAGCGTGGCCTGCCGAAGTGGTGTGCAATTTGAAAATGGCTCACAGTCCTGCTATCTATCAGCAATAATCGGAATCCGAATCACGTAAGTGAAGTGGGTAGGCATTGGATACGCATGCGCGCCCACACATACACACACACACACACGCATTCATACTATGCGGTACCTTATTTATCTACAAACTTCACTGTTGTTCAAACAAAAAAAAAAAGTTTCGTTTTGTGTATGTTCAATCATATTTTTGTAGCGTTGAAGTCAAAATTATTACTTTTACTGTCTCATTATCGATAAATTAATAAAATTGTCACTGATTTTGTTGGAATTTGTATTTAGCAAAAATTCTCAACCAGCACAAAATGGCATTATCTCGTAAACGGTTAATTTGCGGACCCATGTTCACCGGAACTTTTTTGCTTCTCTTCGTTTTTACTTCTCATCCCTAAATTTTTGACCATTTTTTTAAACACTCTGTATATGCCGTTATCCTATTCAAAAGATACCACTCTTTCTGCGACACAATGCACAGCATTTTGCAGACAATGCCTTGAAATATTCCAAAGTTCTAGCGAAATAGCATTTTTCAGTTGTTGTAGTGTTGTTAGGTGTGCACGAAAGCGCATTCTTTAAAAAATCGGTCGGATTGAGATCTGGAGATCGTGGAGGCCATATTATTGGCAACTGCTAATGATGACACGATCGCCAAAGAACCGCGTAATTAATTGTTTTTCAGGGATGTAGATGTGGAGCAGTACGCCATCCTGCGTGAAGATTATGCTTCCCAGGTCTTGATTCCACAGTTCAGGAGTGACAAAATTCTATATCATACTAGGTCTATAGCAGCGCTCACCGATTATTGCGGCAGTCTCTATTATTTCATTGTTTTTTCTGCAAAGCAATATGGATCAATGATGTATTGCGAAGTGAATCCATTCCATAAAGGTAGGCCTACTGACTTTCTAACAAAGAAGACCTTAATAACATTTAAATTGGCAGTGTATCCTATAGGATACAACAGGTTAATAGGCTATATGCTATAATTTTAATAGAATAGGCTAATAGAAAAAAAATGGTAGGAAAATTAAAGTTTTACAATACTATAATATTGCATAAGTCATGGATAGTAGAAGAGGAAGTTTTTTGCCTTGCTACTAATGGCTCTTCTAGACGTATTGACATCATAGCGTATTCCCAGACTACCAAGAAAGGATATATAATTGATCCTACCGTAAGGATTGAAACGGGGAGTAGCCAGCCGGAGGATGTCAATAAAGAAAAGATCAACATTTATCTGCCAACAGTTGATTACTTCAAAGCAAAATACCAGCTTGAAGACATTGAGGTGATTGGTCTTCTTATTGGAGCTCATGGTGTGATTCCCAAGTTCTTTGAAATCTTCAGGAAGACTTTTGAACTACCACAGACACTTACTGCTGACATCATAACTTCAGTTTTGAAACGCTCTTGCCAAATTCTGAGTCATCATATTCACTCTGTTTAATTTTTTTCTTTTCTTTTCTTCACTTCATAATTCATATATGTTTATTTTAATTTTCTTTCTATAAAATTTAAGTAAACGTTTAATATTGTAAAATTCATGTAGGAGAGTATACTCAGTCCTTCTGGGCTACCTCCAATGGGAGGCAGTTATTATAAAAAAATAGTAAAATATGGACATTGCGATAGTTGTTTTCTTTACAGTCTGACATGGTTTAATAAACTAATGTGAGAAATGAAGTTTGCCAATTTAAGGGATAAATTAAAATATTGCGTAGTTTTCAGTTCTAATTCTGAAATTAAGTACAGCCCAGTTACTTTATAGTGACAGCTCGTCGACGCGAGAGAGGAGAAGGTTCGACTGTGGGAGGGAGACCGATCCGAGACGGAGCGAATGGAGGGAGGGAAATACAGTCATATTAGAAATGAAGTCTCACGTTGCAGCGTCTGCATAATTTTGAGCTCCTGTCACTGTGTTCACTTCATACTCCGGAACAATAGTCACTAATAAACACTAAAGAAGTAAACTAATGTGGAAATACAATGAGCAGCAGTTCGGAACAATAATCACTACTAAACACTAATGTGGAAATACACTGGGCAGCAATCGTATCACTATATTTAACAGTTAATCACTAATTAACAATGAAATATACTCATGCGGAAATACCGGTAATGTTCATCAGTGCTTCACTGTTACCTTTCCCATCATCATCATGATCATCATCATCATCATCATCATCATCCATGTAAAAGATGGAGCGGCCTTCTTCTCTGTACTTCTTTATTTTCCTCAAATACTGCAAACTTTGGCCCTAATTCTGTGATGCTCGACCAGAATTTGGCGATTATTTTGTGTTTCTTTTTTCAATGAAATCCTAATTTCAAAATAACTTTCCTCAAAGTCGAGATACCTCCCTGAAAGTCGACAGTCTTTCAATTTAAATAATATATATATATTTTTAAGTGTGGACCGCTATTTCTGTGAAATATAGAACTCGCGCTTTGGTTCGTCTTATGACAGCTTCATTAAAGTTGTCCACAGTTGATTTTGGCGCCGATTATCAATGTCTTTAGTCTCCCTTATTATTTGGCTAACACAGCTCTCAGGCACAGCGGTACACTCTGCTACAAGTTTTCCAACATTTGTTACGTTTTTTCTTCCGACGCTATCTTCATAAAGCGCTACACGTTGCTCACGACTTCTCGCGACTGCGAATGCAATACCCGACCTTTCAGATTGCTTCTAACAGGCAGCATTTTCACAAACAGAACATAGCAGTGAATCTAGACAATAAATACTACATACTAAACAATACAAAACAGAAGCACTACAAATATTTAAGTAAATAAATGAAATGTACGTAACAAACACACTAAATTGCAATATACAAGACAGTGGTGGTGTAGTAAGATTTTAGCGCGACTGTATCCCCATACTAACGCTCCCGAGATGTGACCGCTAACGCAGCCAGGGGAAGACTAAAATGAACACCCCTTCGAACAAACAGTGAACTCGCCCAAACCACTGCGTCGCCAGGCCAGAGCTGTCACTATAAAGTAACTGGCCTGTATATTAATTCTACTACAGAATCCTCGGGATCAAGATTTGGCCCGACATTGCCGGCTGAAAATTACATTAATTTGTGTTAACAATGTTCTGTGTTACGCATTACATTTTGAGTAGGCGTACAGGTAACTGCACTGTCAGCGGGATTAAATTTCTTGGAAGATGTTATCTCAGTGAAGTGTCAAACTTCTGTGCCACTTCAAGTTCAGCATTGAATAAGAAGGCCGGGCTGATTACCCCAAACACTTGAAAACTTCATCGACATTCGTCAAGTTCTCCTTATCGAGGAACGATTGGCGCGTGACAATGAAACTTCACTTTTATTGCATCAATATACTCAGTCTAGTTTTTTCGTCGGTAACTTATTAAATACAGGATGATTCAGAAGGAATGGTAAATATTTTAGGGAGTGGTATGGACTATTCTGAGTTAAAACGTATGTATAAACATGTGTGTCCCGTTCACCATTCCTTTCAATGCATCCTTCAATAGGCAGTTTTTTTCTTATCAAGTGACTCAGCCAATTTCTTTTTTTCTTCCTGACCAATTTCAGCATTATTCTTTCTTCACTCACTCTTTCTAGCTTCTCCATATCCACGTAATGTGTTATATATGTACAGGGACATCATTTTATTTTTACTTCAATTTTTATTGTACCTGAGTTTTTTAATGTACTTCACGCCCACCCCCTCTACTATTAAACTTCCAACCGTTCTCCACATAGAACCAAGCGTATACAGCCAAAGTCGCCTTACGGTCATAGTAAACACAAACAGTACTAAGTTAATGAGTATAGTACGTTCCATAAATATGTTCGCTTTCAATATCGAATCATATTCTCGCACAGGTACTGTCGTCCATTTGCCTATGTCGCATCCCGGTTTCCCCCACCCGCTTCTGCCCGTCCCTCTGTAAAGGCTAGTGGCTGGGTTATCTTAGCTCTTTTCTGAAAACATTAATTTCTGTTAGGAATTGGGCGTCTATGTAATATTATATAACTATTTGAAATAACTTAAAAAAGGGCATCGTTAATTAATTAACTATCACGTGATTTCCCTCCTTTCTACACCCTGCTACAAAACCACTTGGACGGCCAGTAGATAGCATATCTGAGTAATTTTATCTTTTCGGATCGGGCAGAAGTGAAGATTGAACTTACAGCACATAAGGTACTCTTTTATAAATAGGTACAGAATTGTTTCAACATGAATTACTAGTACGAAGTCCACACCTGTGGAGTAACGGTTAGTGCGTCTGGCCGCGAAACCAGGTGGGCCGGATTCGATTCCCGGTCGGGGCAAGTTACCTGGTTGAGGTTTTTCCGGGGTTTTCCCTCAAACCAATATGAGCAAATGCTGGGTAACTTTCGGTGCTGGACTCCGGGCTCATTTCACCGGCATTATCACGTTCATCTCATTCACACACTAAATAACCTAAGATGTTGATAAAGCGTCGTAAAATAACCTACTTAAAAAAACTAGTACGAAGGACGAAACTGGTAATTGGAATTAGGTACAATAGTCTATAGTGCGATAATATGCAAAAAAGAACTGAAGCCTGTATAAAAATGAACGGCCACCATTTTCAAATACAGTGAAACCTCTCCTTACGGACACCCCCAAGATACGGACACTCCTCATATACGGACAGATTTTCATGTCCCAACTGAAATAATATAGAAATAATGATAAATATAACTGTCGTTTACGGACACCCTCAGACACGGACACGGACAGTTGTTTCACAGTCCTAAAGCTTGTTTTACCTCCTGACTGCGGACAGAACTTGGATTTCAAGACCTAATGTGTTAAAAAAATGGAAAATTTAGTTTTGAGAACTGTACAGAAATTCCTTAACATGAAAGAAGACAATAAGGGTCTCGTAGGCTACCACTAGCCCAGCCGGCTACCCCTTGTTAGCTGGAAGCGGGTGGATAAACAAAATCATAAAATTTAACTTTTCTGATGAGTACAAGGTTCCCGCGATCGTGAAATTGTATTCGATACATGATAGGGTTAGTAGGATTATTCTCTTCACTTCAATCAGTTGTACTGTTTCGAGAGACATGGCACCTGAACGTAAAGGTTAAGTTGAAAACTGTAAATTACAGTACTGCATAACTGTAGACCTAGAATAAAATTGCATGGCACAGTACTGTATTTTCCTTTTTCGGTCTTATCTACTGTAGTTCAAAGTTGCAAAGAATTTACTGTAGTACAGTAGACTGTATTTAGAATTAAACTACAGTAATACATTTCATTTAAAGCATAAAGGGATACATAATGCATATTATAAATTTACTGTTAGGTTGGGGAACCTCCCTCCCAATAAAGGACACCTCCCAGATGCGGACAGATTGTTACGTCCCTTCGATGTCCATAAATGAGAGGTTTCACTGTATGTGTTTAAATATCCATATTATGATTACTTTTCAATTTAACTTCATTCTCTACATTGTACGCTAATGTGCTGTAGACAGTACAATATACACTGCATAATGAATACGTCCGAATGGATAGCTCAGTTCGAGAGTAAAAACACTCATTGTTAATATAGTATACCGTATTTTGATTAACGAAAAACCTAGTGAAAATTATCAAACTCAAAATCGCGATATTTCCTAGTTTACGTAAATGGATGAATTACTTTTCTTCTCTCCCATACCTAGTAAAGTGATGTTTGTATTTTACGCCAGTATCATTGAACTCCAGTCGTGGAAGGGGGTAGCAATCGATGTTTCCGGTTGTCAACCTTAACCCTAAGGTACACCCAGGTTAATATTAGAAATGTTAGTAAAAATAAAATGATGTCCCTGTATAAAAAATCAATTAGTCTATTTGAAACATCATCTCTACCTTTCAGTGTACAATAATCCGTTCCCCAATCTTTATCTACTTTCTAGGCCTTATTAAAAGGCTACGAATTTTCTTTTCTTATGTTTGAGATCAAGTGTACAATCTCAAGCAGAAAAATGTTAACTTTATGTTTTATGTTTCTTGGAAATGAATATGTATTTGACAATTGTTTATTTTTATACTTATATAACCATAGGTCATATCATATAATAGAACCAGAACATTTCGATAACTAAGATACTGTTATATTTTGTATTTTTGTCTCATTTAAACATTTATAACGTTATTTATTTCAATGACCATGTATTGTGGGTCCCTATCACCACGGCATGGCGCGTCCTCAGGTTGCGGATAGAGGAGACGGCCTCCAGATATGGAGGGTAGCTGTGAATATATTGAATAAGCAGTCGCGGACAGCCGATGAGGGGTGGTCCTCCAGTTGAGGGTTGGGCGAAGGGCTAACAACCCATCACCGTAAAAAACAGCTTGTTACGAATCCCTACAATAGGTCTCGGAATGGGACTGATTCTCTGGCACGACCACAGCAAAGGAATAAGGTTTTGAGATTTGGTACTTGGAATGTTACAAGTCTATATAGAACAGGAGGGGTAACATCAGTAGCAAAAGAACTAGCTAGATATAGGATAGACTTTGTGGGAGTACAGGAGGTTAGGTTAGATGGGAACGGCATAACGCAAATAGGAGATTATTTGTTGTATTATGGGGAAAGAAACGATAATCACCAATTAGGAACAGGATTCTTTATTCATAAAAGAATAAAGTCAGCAGTAAAAAAGGTCGAATTTATCAGTGATAGGTTATCGTATTTAGTACTTAAGGGTAGATGGTGCGATATCGTAGTTATAAATGCTCATGCCCCTACAGAAGAGAAAGACGATTTATGGGCGAATCCAGAAATCCATAGAGTGTTAGTTGGGAGGCCGGAGGGAAAAAGACCTTTGGGAAGGCCGAGACGTAGATGGGAGGATAATATTAAAGTGGATTTGAGGGAGGTGGGATATGATGATTGATGATAGAGACTGGATTAATCTTGCTCAGGATAGGAACCAATGGCGGGCTTATGTGAGGGCGGCAATGAACCTCCGGGTTCCTTAAAAGCCAGTAAGTAAGTAAGTAAGTATTTATTTCAATGATGTATGTTATTCAAAGTTACGAAATCTTTCCACGTCGACCAAATGTATTTCGAGAATGATGAGTGAGACTCGAAGCGCACGATAGTTACGAGACGAGACTCGAAAGACAAATGCAACGAACAGAGCGAGCGAGAGCGGTAGTTAGTTGTGTTCTCTGTAGTTGGATTATAGGCCTACTACTTGAAAAATATGGAAATTCTCTTGTGTTTGCAGTAAAAATTAAAAAGAATGCAAAATGTATATGTGGGTTATCATTATTTACTCCAGAAGTCTTCAAATATATTTTTAATCTTAGCTCGAATGGTTTTCTCTTTGCATAACTGGATGAAATGTGGTTGCTTCTGAAAATAAAGGAGCTGGCTCGTGATTTTTGTTGCTTTTTTTCGTCTTTCCCTAGTAAAAATGATCTTTTATTGCATATAAGCTGCCTTAAAATATATATTTCTTTATTATTGTTATTAAATTCAAGTGATATTTCTGTTTCTCACCGACTTACACACAGGTACACGAATAAACATACAGTATATAGATACACAGTAGGCCTATCGGTGCATGAAGGAAGACTGTTTGGTTCGCTGAAGCGTGAACTCTTGATTTGCAAACTTGCTTTCCGTACGGGCTATTCCATCTCAAATCGACCGAAATATAGAGAAAATTGACCTTGCAATTTTTAAATACAATGAAACTTTTTCTGTCCGTTGACAACTGTGATACAATGCTTTGTGCAAAGTTTGAGGCATCAGAACTTCATAGTGTTTAAGTTAAAAATATTTAAATTTATCGTATTTTCATAAAATTAGCAACTTTCAACTGTTGTGGCTTCGAAACCCTTTCACCCAATGATCAAAATCATGGTTTATTTTGATGCTGAGAAATTATAGTTTATATTGACATGTAAACAGTTTTTCTTACTTTTTATGGAAATGGAGAAATTTAGATTTTTCTTCATTAAGACGCCTTTGCCCACGAAAAAATATTTTTAAAATATATGGTTAGATTCCGCATTGAAAGTACAAATAAACACTTATTTTTTACTGGTGCACCATTGATAAGAAAGTATTGAAAACATCAAATAAAGAAAATAAATAGTACGCGCGTGAACTAACCAGCTGACTGTAGGTAGCTGAGACAAGTAAGGCCAGGAGACATAAACACGTGATGTGTCGTCTAGCAGTCATGGCTGGGCTAGCTTTATCACAAGTTTTCATAAACACAGGAGTAAAATGACGCCCAATGCTCGGTTATCTTCAGCTCTCGGCCAGTGTGTGGGGTACTGCGCCGTTCAAGCCTAGGCGTGTGAAAATAATTTATTTAATACCCTCGAAACTTATTGCCGAGCCACTAAGCAAACAATGCCGAATCCCTCTTAATAATGCAAGGTTTTTTCTCAATTTTTTTTACATTTTTACAAATGGGCAAAAATCCTAAAATTAAGTAAAATCAGATTATCTGTCTCTCTGTATACAATAAAAATAAGTATTATTTCTTATCATAAAGTACTAAATGTCAGCTTCAAAATGAGCTCCCGTTCAATGTTCTGCAGTAAATGGTTCCAGAGTTCTGAGCGCTGAAAGAGGCTTGTTTTTATAAAATACGCTAAATTTGTCGCTCAGTAGTACGAAAACAGTTTGACTTTCGATAGTATATTTTTTGAAAATGCAGTCTCCTCAGCACCTTGTATAAATAAGGAAAAAATTAGAGTATTAAAAAATGCGAGGTTTTTTACTGATCGATTTCATATGGAATAGCCCGTACGAATGTGGTTGTTTCGATGTACACCTAATTTGTATTCAAAGGAACCAAACGCAGGACTCTAGTAATGAATAATCAGGGTTCTTGTGACCGCAAGGATTTTACCAGTAGCTTCAGACAAAAGCTCAATCTCTTTCAATCTGATGTACGATAAGGAAGAGATAACGTCATTAGTAAGGAAACTGTGAGTTGTAATTGATAGGTATGTCAAATTCCAGTGCTTGAATAAATGGGAGCAGGCCTAGTGTAAATAAGTGTTTATTAAGTAGGTCGATGTGAAAGACAAAGTGCAAGGTTAACTTCCTCTTGAGCGGTATAAAACTATAATCATAGTTTTCACCTTTGACAAGATTATTTTTTTGACCTTGGTGTACGCAGCAATTAAGGTGTAGTTTTGGGCCTGAGCGGAGGTCATTGTCGTTATTTCCACTAGAACATGGATCCTCTTCCGTTGTCAGTTGAGCTCTCCCTCATTTAGATCAGTTGACTCGTGTTGTCTTACGTGGATACTCGCGTAGTGCCCATGTATTGTCTTACGGGGATGCTTGTCTGTTGTCATAACGAGTTTCCGTGTTGTCTTACGCTCATGCTTGTGTGTTGTCAATGTGAACTTCCGTGTTTCTTATGTGAATGCTTGTTGGAAAGGTGAACTACAGTGTTGCCCTTCTGGGAAGCTTCTGTGTTGTCAATGTGAACTTCCGTGTTTCTTATGTGAATGCTTGTTGGAAATGTGAACTACAGTGTTGCCCTTCTGGGAAGCTTCTGTGTTGTCAATGTGAACTACTGTGTTGTAGTATTTGGAGCCCCGACGTATTTTGACGCCAAAAGTCTATGTAATACAAAATGTTTAATTGGCTCGAAAAAGAAAATCCTGGTACAGGTAAACAGCCTAGAGAAGAAGGTTGTTAGTTAATTATATTTAGTATCGGTTAACTTTTCTCTAGAATAATATGCCATTAGGAAAGTCCAGGATAACAGACAGGGTTTGGATTTGAACGGGTTACATCAGCTGCTTGTTTATGCGAATGACGTGAATATGTTAGGAGAAAATATACAAACTATTAGGGAAAACATGGGAATTTTACTTGAAGCAAGTAAAGATATAGGTTTGGAAGTAAATATCGAAAAGACAAAGTATTCCATGGGCCATATGCAAAAAAAGTATGTTTTGAACCGTGATGTTTCAGAAGTTAAAGATATTGTAATAGTTATTTTGTATGTTCTAAATATGAATTTCAAGCAATATTATATTTATATATTTCATAGTTTGGCAGCAATCAGAATTTAAAATATTGGTTTAACAAAGGACACGGCTTCATTCATTGAAGTTTTCTTACTATGTAAAGGAAGATGGAAAAATGATTTCAATGCAATTCAAAAAAAGGAGAGCCTTGTTTATAAGTGCCCTTAAAATGAAAAAAATATATATATATAATTTTTTAATAGTTACCCACCGTAAAATAATAAAAAAAAATATAGAACACAAAATGCAATTCATTTTACAGACGAAAAAAAAATGTAAATCAAGATTTCAGGTATAACTCCCTTTAAAGTTGATTCTAAAGACATTCTTTAGGGTATATTGATTCTACTGTGAAAACTTCAGAATGTTGACTTAAATATCATACCAGTTTTTAATAAAAATAACTCACCGGAACAAAGGAGCTCAGCAGGTAGGCTCTCCCGTCGCGTCGTACAGAATGTTGCGCGATCAAGGTCAGGGAGACGGACGTTTGAGATTACTCATCGTTATGAAGTCTCGCGAACGCTGCGACCGCCACACATAGCAAGCGATTTTCAACCGTCGGGACAAAAATTAATAATTTTATTAATTTAATTATTCACAGGTTTTTTTTAGATAAAGTCATAAAACTTTGGAGATGGATTAGGCATAAAATTTTCTTTAATACGAATGAAATTCTCATGAATTTAATTTGTTGCATTCGAATATAAAACTATTTCTTTTTTTCAATGAGGCGTTTTTATGAGCATGCCTGAATATTATTCGGATTAGTCTTTAAGGTATTAAAATATGGTTATTCAGGTTTACAATGACGTCTGTTTAGTTTCGATGACACTTCATACAGGGCGTCTAGAATATTTTAAATGATGGATGACATGTAACTGCCACCCATTTTTCAGTCATCCGTATGACTAAAATATTAATGATATGGCGGTCATAGTTGGCAGTTTAATGTATTTTCATAATAACATTATTATATTGAAAGTCCAAAAAAACTCATGACATCGCTGGCATATTCTTAAAATTTTGTATGGAATGATCCTATTATTATGTCTCGTGACCAGAACATAATACGAAATGGAAATATAAAAATTGGAAATTTATCTTTTGAAAAAGTGGAAAAGTTCAAATATCTTGGAGCAGCAGTAACAAATACAAATGAGACTCAGTAGGAAATTAAACGCAGAATAAATATGGGAAATGCCTGTTATTATTCGGTTGAGAAGCTTTTGTCATCTAGTCCCCACTAAACGCGCGCAACGACCGGTTACAATACCGGTAAGTTGTATACGCGCGCATTTATATTGACCGAGTTCCGTTTTCCACAAATTTTAACTTGTATTTGCCTTCATAGCCTTCGCAATAATACTAGGAACAGATTTTTAAATCTGCACTGGACTTGCAGCTATACATGTTCGTGAAATTGGAAATTTATGTACGACAATGACCGGTAATTATTTTGCTTTCAATATTTTCACTATCAGTTCTTTTATGTTCTTATATAAAAGGTGTAAGTGGTATAAGTGCCAGTATTTTAACTGATTATTCATGTCATAAGAAGAAAAAATGTCCTCACAATTTTTTTCTAATTGCAATATTTAACTAATTATTAAAGTTTAAATATTAGACTTTTGGCAACGTTGCTGGATGGGAGGAGGAGTTTACAAGTACACAACACAGCTCAAGCGGGTACAAGATAGATGCTCTGTTCTGATGCAGGGGTAGACCATGACAATACTATTGTTTACATAAAAGGAGCAGCAAATACAAACTTTCGATTATATTATGTTTTATTTAACGACGCTCGCAACTGCAGAGGTTATATCAGCGTCGCCGGATGTGCCGGAATTTTGTCCCGCAGGAGTTCTTTTACATGCCAGTAAATCTACTGACATGAGCCTGTCGCATTTAAGCACACTTAAATGCCATCGACCTGGCCCGGGATCGAACCCGCAACCGTGGGCATAGAAGGCCAGCGCTATACCAACTTGCCAACCAGGTCGACCAAACTTTCGATCTCATTAATAGAACATTATGGTAAATTTCCATTTTATGTAATAATATCGCTCCATTTTTTTGTACGTCTAAAAAGTAAGCAATGATGGTTTACTGCACAAAATCACACGAACTGTTTTGCTAGTGCAACGTTTTAATCCCTCAGCAGTACCATTTTTAAACAGATTTCTGGTTGTGTGATTTTCGAAACGAGGTAAGAGATTCCTAGTTTCTAGCAATGGTTGAGAAACGGCTAATAAAGTTCGCCGATTAGGTAACCTTCTTTGCGGAAAACATTGACGGTACATCCTTCTTGCCTCACTTGAATTACGACGACTTTCTCCATAAATTATTAACATATGATATTCCTTAACTGTGAATGACATTGTAAGTTGTTTATCGAATACCCTGTACTGAACTGCTATCCGCTCGGCAGTAGAGCTATGGACAGGGAGCTTGAATTCGTCTGTGCAGAGTACTGCCTTCTGAACGTTGCCACGTCTCTCACGCCAGAATATTGACAAATTTAAGCATACACTATTATTTAATTTCACGGAAATGTAATAGAACACACGAATATTTATTTAAACTAATATAAACTCGTTGCTAGATATACCTACTGATGTAATTGTTTTCGTAATTTTACTAATGATATAGGCTAAGCAGCATAACGTGAATGAAATAAGAAAATAAATATTATTTCTGGGAAAACTATCAAGTTTTGACCCTATGTTGTATGGACATTTTTTGATCTTGTAGACCGTCCCCGACGACTGTGAAAAGGACGAACTTATACAGGGACATCATTTTATTTTTACTTCAATTTTTATTGTACCTGAGTTTTTTAATGTACTTCACTCTCAACCCTTCTACTAATGAAGTTCAACCGTCCTCCACACAGATCCAAGACCGCATATACAGTCATAGTAGCCTTACGGTCATAGTAAACAGTACGTTCCAAAAACATGTTCGCGTTTTCCAGTGACGAAAGAGCTTTAAATATTGAATCGTTTTCGCACAGGTACTGTCGTCCGTTTGCCTATGACGCATCCCGGTTTCCCCCACCAGCTTTTATTCACCAGCTAGTAGCTGGGCTGTCTTAGCTCTTTTCTGAAAACATTAATTTCTGTTGGGAATTGGACGTCTATGTAATATTATAGAACTATTTAAAATAACTGAAATAAAAGGGCCTCGTTAAATAATTAACTGTCACGTGATTTTCTCCCTTTCTACGACCCTACGACATAACCACTTGGATGGACAGTAGAGATATGTCTGAGTAATTTTATCTTTTCGGATAGAGCAGAAGTGAAGATTGAATTTACGGTACGTAAGGTACTCTTTTATGGAGTATGTACAGAATTATTTCAACATGAGTTACTAGTATGAAGGACGAAACTGGTAATTGGGATTAGGTACAATAGTCTATAGTGCGATAATATGCACATTAGAACTGAAGCCTGTATCGAAATGAACGGTCACCATTTTAAAAAAATGTGTTTAAATATCCATATTATGATTATTTTTCAATTTAACTTCATTCTCTATATTGTACGCTAATGTGCTCTAGACAGTATAATGTATACTGCATAATGAATAGCCTACGTCCGCATGGACAGCTCAGTTCGTGAGTAAAAACACTCATTGTTAATACTGTACTGTATTTTGATTAAACAAAAACCTAATGAAAATTATCAAACTCAAAAGCGCGATATTTCCTAGTTTACGTAAATGGATGAACTACTTTTCTTCCCTCCTATACCTAGTAAAGTGATTTGTTTGTATGTTACGCCAGTATCATTGAACTCCACTCGTGGAAGGGGGTAGCAAACGGCGTTGATCCAGAGGTTGAAGCAGTAATTAGGAGAGGGAGAGACCGATTTATTAACGAAGTGATATCTCCATATTTTTATTACATGTATTCGCGGGGATGTTCTGGCGACTTCGTTAGAATTGGCTTCCCCACACAGGTGTTCCGTCACTTGTCAGCATCGGACAGATTTAGGGCCACCTTGAGCGGGGTTTCGTAGAGACTCGATGAAGCATAAAAGCCGGAGTCGGACTAGACCCGTGGGAAAGATACTGCCAAGCTTGGGTTTTCCAAAGAACGGGTATTCTTGTGAGATATACAAACTAATTTGATGTTATGGGAAATCCAAAGTTTAAATTTAGAGATGACATATTTCGCGCCCAATAAGAAGAGATCTGGGTCCAGCTTATGAGGTCACTTTGGACCAATAGGGAATAGATTTTAGGCCAGTTAGTGACGTAGTTTTTAACCAATAGAATAGTTAGTTTTAGCGTAGGATAGGTTTTTATAAATAAGGGTGACGGGGAGCGGAGATGACGACTACTATTCCGCTTCGGAGCGGAGATCATCAAAACAACTTTACTTCGTGTCGGCGGCCCTACATACAGGGCAGAATAACTACTTCGTTTGGTGTCGACAGGACTACTATTTCGCTTCGTGTCAGAGTGTACCGGACAGAGTATTGAATTTGTAGTATCGGATAGAGCTTATCCAGAGCCGCCATAGAGTCGATACAAAAGGCGATCAACGATTGAATTATATGTCAGCCGGAAATACATATTCTAGGGTTTACCAAGTGGATAGGACAATAAACTCATAGTTTTGAAGTTTACGCTGCCTTTTATTTAAGTAGCCGGCTTGGTATTATTCCCGACATCAACCTATACCACAACCGTACCTCGGCTACCCTGAGTGAATCTCACGCAACATCGAGACGCACCCACCCTCAAATGGCGCCCAACGTGTGGTCACAATAACCACTCACCCTCAAATGGCGTCCAACGTGGGAACTCAATAACGACTACCACCCACAAATGGCGCCCAACGTGGGGCTCCAATAACGACTCCCACCCACAAATGGCGCCCAACGTGGGGCTCGAAGGAAGACAGCTGTTCCAGTGACCGGCCCCGGGTGCGAACACAGCACCAAACAACGAGGAGGACCGGACGGAGCATTTCAGCCCTGCATAGCCGAGGAACGACGCTGGAAGGCGGGAACAGAACCAAGCCATCGCGACATCACGACAACACTAGAGAAGACAACACGGGGACCACCAGAGAAGGCGACTCGGAGAGGCGGTGGCAAGTATGAATAGAAGATGAATATATGTGTATATATGTATATGATATTTTGGGGGAATAAGTATAAAGTGTATATGTTTCAATTTCTGGTGTGATATTTTGGGTATATATATATGTATTTTTTTTGTGTGTGATATTTTGGGGGAAAGAGTGAAATAAATGTATTGCGTAATTTGTTAGAAATGAATAGAGTGCAAATACAGGCCTAGTTAGATTATTATTGGGAAAGCGAGCGTCGGATAGATGACAGAGTAGCATATAAATGATACTACGTAGCCATAGGAGTAAGGTAGTTAGGAAAATACAAGAAAGACGAGGAAATAGAAACAAGGGAACCATGGAGCAAAGGAAGGACGAGGAAATTATGGAAATTAGGGAGGAGGTCGAGAATAACGCAGGACAAGAAATAGAGGGAGAGCGAACGGTGGAAAAGCAACAGAGCAAAGACAGCGGCAAAGGGGAAATGACGCTAGAGCAGTTGTGGGAGCAGATGAGACACTTCATGGAAAATAATTCAAGGGAAAGTAGAGAACAAATAAAACAAATGGAAACTAAATTAGACAACAATTCAAGGGAAAGTAAAGAACAAATAAGGCAAATGGAAAATAAATTAGACAACAATTCAAGGGAAAGTAGAGAACAAATAAAACAAATGGAAAATAGATTGGGGGAAAGTTCGAGAGAGATTAGAGATCATATTGCAAAATTAGCGGAGAGAGGAAACAAGATGGAGGACAAAATAGAGAAGCTAGAGGGGAAATTAGCCGAGAATGGGATCGGAATGGAGAACCAATTGAAGATAGCTATGGATAGGATGTCAGAAAGTATGAAGGATTTAGAAGTTAGAGTTAGAGATAGCGCTACTAGAGAGAATAGCGACCTAAAATCAGCTGTTGAGGAAACGATAGTGGAGAAGGTTCGAGAAATTCAGAATTCGGTGGAAGAGAAAATAGGTGAGATGGATCAGGAAGTGGACGGTCTCAAGCGAGCCATAAAGAATAAAGAGAGGGCGGATAACGAATGTTTGGAAGAATTAAGAAGTAAACTAAACTCAATAAACGACGTAATAAATGGGGGTAGCCCCGCAAATTTAAGCGGACATAGCAGCTCGGACCGTGCAGTTTCTAGACAAGAGGGCACAAGTGAGAGCCCGGCATCAGGTAGCAACATAAATGTAAGACATGTTAACAATAGTGTTGGTGAGGAATGTCAGACCTCACGGGATGATGTGCGTAGTGAGTTGATAAATGTAAACGACAAGGCATATTTAGGCCGTCCCCAGTACCCCACTCACATTTTGAATGAGATTGGTTACCCTATTTTTGATGAGGTTGAATTTTCAAACCCACATAACTACATAAGTGAGCTAGAAACGTACTTTAGAGTAAGAGGGGTGCCGGATGACTTAAAAATGACTGTCGTACGAAAGAGCCTAAAGAGCCGACCACTCAACTGGGCGCTAGTGGCCCTAGGGGATAATGTCACTTATGAGGAATTCAGAGAAAAATTTTCGGAGAGATACTGGGGACAAAGACAACAACAAAGAATTAGGAAGGAAATTAATCAGAGCAGGTTTGACGCGGGAAGAGGCGTTTCTATGATTGACTATTTTCTTGAAATTGTTAAGAAAGGGAAAAGCCTCAATCCGCCAATACCGGATTCAGAGCTGATCCAAACTGTGATTTCGCAGTATCCCGAGAACATAAGATATAATCTGATCGTAGCGGGGCCCCGAGACTTCGGGGAAACAATAGATTTATTGACTGCGCTGGATGGTTCGGACGCCACGCACTATGAATGTAGTGGACAGGCAGATTATGAACATGGCAAAGGAAAGGGTTCAAGCCCCACCGACCAGAAAGCGGGGAAGGGGGCAAGTACAGCCTTTTCATCCCCAAGGAAAGGAGCCCAAAATCAGAGTAGCTGGGGTTGTGATAGGAGCCCCAACAATGCATATAGTCGACACTATAATGACCATAACGGAGGGAAAAGTCCCAACAGGGAGAGA
Source organism: Periplaneta americana (assembly GCF_040183065.1). Classification (NCBI taxonomy): domain Eukaryota; kingdom Metazoa; phylum Arthropoda; class Insecta; order Blattodea; family Blattidae; genus Periplaneta; species Periplaneta americana. Next base: position 169,202,447 of record NC_091123.1, on the reverse strand, counting down.
AGGATTGACCCGTCCTTTGGGGGTCCTTACAATAATAGTAGGAATAACCAGAGTAGTCATAACAGGATGAGGAACGATCGAGGAGGTGTTGGTCCCGTGCGTAGGGTTAACCACATACGATGGTACACGGGAAGACAAGAAAATGGAAATAATAGGCTTAGAACCCAACCACATTGGCTTCGAAACAGAAATTACCGACAGGGATTCTGGCAGCCTAATTTTAGCAGGGGACCGCAAAATCGAGGTGATTGGAGGAGACAGGAGCAGGAGAGAGATAGGCGAGGCGTCCTACAAGAAATGGCCTCACAAGGATGCAATAGGCCACCTACACAGTGTAACGTGGGACAAAGCAGGAATAGAGACATGAACGGACGTCAGCAAAGTCCGGTCAGAATGAATATGGACCGGGAGCCTATAAATTGTAGAAATAGAGACGAGATAGCAGTGGAACCGACTGCATCGCACTCGGGAAACTGCTAGACGGAAGTCTCAAGGGTTCGGAGATTTCTGTAGCTAAGTGCAGTAAGCCACTGTCAAAAGAATCCACCAACGCGGTAAGCGTAAAGAGACAGAGCGAGATTACTAACCCAGAGTTAGAAAATAATGGGACTTATGTATTGCCTTATATAGATGCTAAAATATTTGGGACAAAGTGTTGTGTGTTGTTGGACTCGGGCTCCACAAATAATGTATGCAGCTTGGAATTTTTTCAAAAGGTTAGGGATTCAGGAATAAAACTGCAAACGTTACCGATATGTTCACTGTACTGTGCGGGCGCCCTAAGCAAGAAGAAGGAAAAGGTAAAATATCAAGTATGGTTCGAGTTAGAGTGCGGAGACGTGAAATTAAATGCTATTTTTCTTGTGATACAAAGGTTGACTACCGACATCATTATTGGAGTAGAAAGCTTTTATGAATGGCACGCGCTATTAGATTTCAGGGAAAACAGACTAGGGGTTACGGCAGGTAACGGCAGTGTAGGCCATGTCCCATTCAGTAGCAATAGCGCTAGATCGGAGTTAGATGAGAGAACCGCGGGAGAGATAGAATTACAGGAAGAGTTATTTTTCGTAGAGCATCTCAAAATTTGGAAGAATGTAATTATAGAGGTTAATCCGTGGGAAGGTAACGAGGTAACTAGGGGAGTGTGTCAAGTAGGCTGCGGAGAATGCGAGTTGTGTATCGGCGAATTAGTCCAGGCGAGACAAATAGGACGTAATCTCATTAGCGGTAGGGCCAGATATTGTAATGAGAGTTCGCCGGGCGATCTTAGGCAGGTAGTCGCGTCTAACAATAGGAAGACAGATACTTTCGAAATAGTGAGAGATAAAGTTAACCAGGCACACGGCCTGAGTGAGAGTGAAAGAAAACGCTTAATGGATGTTGTAGGTAGCCATTTAAATGTCTTTTCAGATGCGCCGGGTCTGTGTAGAGTGTATACACACAAAATTAAGGTGGTAGGAATGGAGGAATTTCGGCATAAATGTAGACCCATCCCCCTATCTTTAAGGGATCAGGCAGACGAAGTCATAAATGATATGTTAAAAGACGGAGTTATAGAGGTATCGGACTCGCCTTATGTAAATGCATTGTGCTGGGTTAGGAAGCCCAATGGAAGCTTAAGAGTAACGATCGATGCCCGACACGTTAACTCGTTTTCAGTTAAAGATAATTTCAGGACGGAGTCAGTGGACACTTTGTTAGGCCGTATCAGTGACTGTTCTATATTCACTAGTTTGGACTTGACCAGTTCGTATTGGCAGATTCCGCTGGACGAGGACTCGAGAAAATTCACAGCGTTCCTACATAACGGGAAAGTTTATCAGTATACCCGATGCCCATTCGGCATCGCGAGTTCTGGATCTGCGCTACTAAGGGCACTTGACATAATTTTTGGTGATTCGACGAAAGGTTTTCTGGCACAGTACATTGACGATTTTCTTATATATGGCAATAATGTGGATAGGCATATTAGGGATATTGATTTTGTACTCACTAAATTGAGAGAGGCTGGTATGACAGTCAAGCTGGGGAAAACAGCATTTTTTAAAGTTGAAACAGTTTTCCTGGGTTACGTAATTTCGTCTGACGGAATTAGACCGGACCAAGAGAGAATTCAGAGCATTGCGAGGATCCCGCCGCCGAGGAACCGGAAACAGGTTCGTAGGTATCTAGGTATCCTACAATACCAGAATCGGTTTCTCGTCAATTATGCTAAGCATGTAGCCCCACTCAGAGCATTGTTGAAGAAGGATACACCCTTCAGGTGGGGGTCGGCAGAGCAGGAAGCATTCGATCGAACGAAACTGCTTTTTGCCGACTCAATTCTGTTGGAAAGGCCTAACGACAGCCTACCTTTTCAGATTTATACGGATGCGTCTTCATATGGATATGGAGCAATTCTATGTCAGACAGATGAAGATAATAAGCGACATGTGATTGCCACAGCTTCTAGGGGACTGTCGCGTACCGAAAGCAACGCATCAATCACGGAACTAGAGATTTCTGCTGTGTACTTCGCACTACAGAAGTTCCGTCAGTATATCTTTAATAGGCAGATAATCATATTTACTGACCATGTAAGCCTAGCGTTTCTGAGTAGATGCAAATTGACGAACTCTAGAATATCTAGATATGTGCACGAAATTTTGGCTCATGATGTGACGATTAGACATATTCCGGGGGCAGACAATATCTTTGGCGATTGTCTCTCTCGTTTGAATTCCAAATCGGGGCTACCGGAAACTATCACCGCCCCCGCGTACGAAATTGCCGTGATGAAAATTGATTCCACGAGGGATGGAGCTCTGACGGGAAAATTTCGGAAAATTGCAGATTTGCAGCAGGAGGATTCCACGATAAGGGCCTTAATGGACAAAGCTAGAGAAATCTCACAGGTGAAAGACGAAGTGTATGGATTGCGCTCTGGTATCTTGTATAAATTGCATGGTAGGGATATCCAGAAGTGGAAGATATACATACCTGCGAGTATGGAGAATGAACTTATAAATAACTTTCACCTATCTATGTGTCACTCTGGGAGTGATAGGATCATTTTAACTATGTCAGAATCATTTTATATTAAGCAACTGTCAAAGAAGGTTAGAAGGGTAATATCTCGTTGCGAGGTCTGCCAGAGGGCGAAACCTCTAAATGTAAGGTATGACAATGTACCACAAGTCATTATCAGGGGTAAAAAGAATGAACTTGTAGCAGTGGACGAACACGGTCCAATGCCCACATCGTCCTTCGGACACAGGTACATATTTGTTACGTACGATGTCTTCACAAAATTTGTAAAGATTTACCCTTTAAGAAATATCTCTAGTAAATTGTGTGCTGACAAGCTGGTTAGAGATTACATACCGACTTACGGTCCGGTAACAGCGGTGCTCAGTGACAATGTGTCGGTACATAAATCGAAAGTGTTTTGCAAAAGGCTGGAAGATGCGGGCGTGAAACTATACAATTGCTCCGCATACTTTCCCAGCGGTAATCCCTGCGAAAGAGCGCTTAGGGATATATCATTGTACCTCCGTATTCTGTGTCACCGAAACCATAAGGACTGGTTTAGGCAATGTGAGGTGATTGAGAGAGTCATGAACCACTCTATCAATCCAACGACCGGAATAGCTCCGATCAAACTTATGTTAGGGATCGATCCCGATCCCATGATAAAGAGTTTGCCGCAGGCAATACAGGAGGGTGAGCCTCCTAGTGATGAACTACTGTGTAAACTAGCTTTCGACCGAATCAGGAAAAAGGCTGAGTATAGACTCGGTAAAGTTAAAAGATATCGCCACAAATGGGAGCCCTCACCCGGCGATTTGGTATTGCTAAGGGACGTGAAGTTATCTTCCGCCCTTAGAGGACGTTACTCACGCATGGAGCTACTGTACAAGGGGCCCTACGAAATTAAGAGTAAATACGGAGACCATACTTTCGAATTGGTAGAAAGGGGAAAAAGTAAACCTGTTGGAAGGTACCACAAGCAACTCTTGCGGCCTTTCAAACAGGAGAGGCTAGGAGGCAGGAATGAGAAAGAGTAGGATGGTTAGTCTCACGCGTACAGCTAGGTGAACCTGTACAGGGCGGCTGGTACAACCAAGCACGCAGAGTGTGTAATTGATCAATTAATAAATAAATGTAAATATGTGAATGAATGGTATTGTACATATGTAAATGTGGATATAAATTGTACATTGTTGTGCTTATTGTGTGAGAGTTGTGTACATAGAAAGGCTTGTGAAGATATATGTAATATTTATTGTAATTGTTTGTAGTGACATTGTAATCTCACTGTATTGTAAATAATGTGTTACCGGCTGATCGCGTGGGGGAACTATGAGGCTAGTTATAGGCAGAAAGCGGGGACATCTCATAACATTGGAAACTCTTTCGGGAATTTCCAATGGTTATGTAGATGGGCATTTGAAGCAGTAATTAGGAGAGGGAGAGACCGATTTATTAACGAAGTGATATCTCCATATTTTTATTACATGTATTCGCGGGGATGTTCTGGCGACTTCGTTAGAATTGGCTTCCCCACACAGGTGTTCCGTCACTTGTCAGCATCGGACAGATTTAGGGCCACCTTGAGCGGGGTTTCGTAGAGACTCGATGAAGCATAAAAGCCGGAGTCGGACTAGACCCGTGGGAAAGATACTGCCAAGCTTGGGTTTTCCAAAGAACGGGTATTCTTGTGAGATATACAAACTAATTTGATGTTATGGGAAATCCAAAGTTTAAATTTAGAGATGACATATTTCGCGCCCAATAAGAAGAGATCTGGGTCCAGCTTATGAGGTCACTTTGGACCAATAGGGAATAGATTTTAGGCCAGTTAGTGACGTAGTTTTTAACCAATAGAATAGTTAGTTTTAGCGTAGGATAGGTTTTTATAAATAAGGGTGACGGGGAGCGGAGATGACGACTACTATTCCGCTTCGGAGCGGAGATCATCAAAACAACTTTACTTCGTGTCGGCGGCCCTACATACAGGGCAGAATAACTACTTCGTTTGGTGTCGACAGGACTACTATTTCGCTTCGTGTCAGAGTGTACCGGACAGAGTATTGAATTTGTAGTATCGGATAGAGCTTATCCAGAGCCGCCATAGAGTCGATACAAAAGGCGATCAACGATTGAATTATATGTCAGCCGGAAATACATATTCTAGGGTTTACCAAGTGGATAGGACAATAAACTCATAGTTTTGAAGTGTACGCTGCCTTTTATTTAAGTAGCCGGCTTGGTATTATTCCCGACATCAACCTATACCACAACCGTACCTCGGCTACCCTGAGTGAATCTCACGCAACATCGAGACGCACCCACCCTCAAATGGCGCCCAACGTGTGGTCACAATAACCACTCACCCTCAAATGGCGTCCAACGTGGGAACTCAATAACGACTACCACCCACAAGGTATAGCCAAATTAATATTAAAAACGTTAGTAAAAATAAAGTGATGTCCCTGTACTTTTTACACTGTATATATTATATGTTCTTATACGTGTTTTTGTCTACAATAAGGAATTCCCAGATTTACTTCCTTTCAGGAGGAAGATATGTTAACAATTTTATCACTCTTGTAAATACCACGCCTTAGATCGGATTTTATCCCATGGAAATCGGGTCCAGTGACAAGCTCGCGTCGTATTTGTGAACTAATATTGATTCATTTCATTTGAGAGCATGTATCTGAATGGAACGAATTGACACACGCAATGACACGTTATCATTATTGTTGGTATTTCCTCAATATTCAAAGCGCCTTGACCTTGACATAAAACTGATTGTGTCCACGCAGTCGATAAGTTGTGTTAGCTCATTAGACGTCATTAGAAATATTGGTATTCAGGTTAAGTGTGTCGACTGCAGTAAGGCGTTTCAGATTGTAATTAGATTTGTTTCGTAAATACAAATAAATTGATTGTTTATCATACAAGGTCTGTAATTAAGCGAACATTATCATTGCGATAATAAATTTTGCTGTATTCTTACTACAGAATCTATACTAATACGAGTAATAAATCTGTAGCCAAAATTTTTCTGGTAATTTTCGATTTTCCAAAAATAATTGGTCCTAACATGTATGATTAACTATCCTGAAACCGAAAATCGCTTTTTTGAAATTTTTGTTTGTATGTCTGTCTGTCTGGATGTTTGTTACCTTTTCACGCGATAATGGCTGAACCGATTTATATGAAAATTGGAATATAAATTAAGTTCGTTGTAACTTAGATTTTAGGCTATATGGCATTCAAAATACTTTATTTAAAAGGGGGGTTGTAAGGGGACCTGAATTAAATAAATCGAAATATCTCGCTTATTATTGATTTTAATGAAAAATATTACATAACAAACGTTTCTTTAAAAATAATTTCAGATAAGTTTTATTCTATACAAAATTTTGATATGACTAATATTTAATGAGGTAAATGAGTTTTAAAATTACAATAACAACGCCATCTAAAGCGCTGTACTGAAATAAAAACAAAGGACTACGTCTATAAGGGGCCTTGGACAACAACAATCGAAAGCTATTAAACATAGTCTAAGAGAATGTTTCTGTGTTTGTATGAAGTAATATCGGAAGCTAATTAATTGTTTAATTATATTATTTCACCATTGGAAAGTGTAGTTTCTCTAGATGGACATAATTCTACAATGTTATTAAAGTAACTTCTGAAACATATAGCAAGTAATATAAAGTATACACATTAAAACTAAATGATATGACAATCTTCATTAAACTATGGTTGCATGTAACAACAATTAAGAAACATGTTAAAGGAATTGTCATTGCACCAAATGATTGCTCTCTGGACCAAAATGACCGCATTTTAATTATTTAAATACAATTTAAATTAAGTAACATATTAAACGATTTATCCTTGTATCAAACACGAATGTTCCCTGGATCAAACGTCCTATTTTAATTATGTAATTACTTTATATTCATTTCTAACGGGTGCAGCGGAGCGCACGGGTACGGCTAGTTTATAACATATAAATGAACTTTAAAGGGACTTTATAGTGAAATTCCCAAAGTTAATATTTTTAAGAGCCCACTATGATTAAATTAATAACTTCCATATTTGTAGAGCTAGATTAACCGATTTTTTAACCGAAACTTAAACGACATCTGATTTCTTATTTTCCACCATCAGTGGATGTTTTTGAAAATAACAGGTTTGAAACGAAATGTAGCCAACAATGAATGAATGATTTCCGTATTTTTCGCATGGAACAGCTGAGAGCTGAAAGCACTACGTCATTATACGATGAAGTCAAACGCCAAGTTCACTTGCTTTATACATACATTTGACTTTGTTAAGGGAAAGATAAGTATTTTGAGAAATTAGATTTTTAACTTTTTTATTTATTTAAATTTAGATTTAATTATTAATACTACTATGACATTCATCGGGTTTGATTTTCTTTTCTAATTTTGTGTTATATTAACAACATCATCACTTTCACTTGTATCACTGCTCATTTTCAACAGGCTTATAACTATTATCTATACTAATAATAAATCTGTAGCCAAAATTTTTCTGGTAATTTTCGATTTTCCAAAAATAATTGGTGTTAACATGTATAATTAACCATCCAGAAACCGAAAATCGCTTTTTTGAAATTTTTGTTTGTATATCTGTCTGTCTGGATGTTTGTTACCTTTTCACGCAATAATGGCTGAACGGATTTCGATGAAAATTGGAATATAAATTACGTTCGTTGTAACTTAGATTTTAGGCTATATGACATTCAAAATACATTATTTAAAAGGGGGGTTATAAGGAGGCCTGAATTAGATAAATCGAAATATCTCGCTTATTATTGATTTTTGTGAACTATGTTACATAACAAAAGTTACTTTAAAAATTATTTCCGATAAGTTTTACGCTTTGTAAAATTTTGATAGGGCTGATATTTAATGAGATAAGTGACTTTTAAAATTAAAATACAACGCCATCTAAGGCGGTGTAATGAATGAAAACAAATGACTTCGTCTATAAGGGGCCTTGGACAACAACAATCGAAAACTATGAAACATAGCCTGCAGAGAAAGTTTTATTTGTTTGTATGAAGTAATATCGGAAGCTAAATTAACCGATTTGTATAATTAATTATTATTTCACCATTGGAAAGTGTAGTTTCTCTAGATGGACATAATGCTATAATGTTATTACAGTAACTTCTCAGTGAATCGAGGATAGGTAAGATTAAAATAGCTTCTTATGCACAGAAAACTTGATAGGCGATTCTGTACATAACAAAAGTTTATTTAAAAATGATTTCCGATAAGTTTTATTCTATGCAAAATTTTGATAGGACTGATATTTAAGGACATACAAGACTTTTAAAATAACAATATAATACATTTTCACTGCCGCCTCAGATTATAGCGTTGTTGTTCCTACAGTAACTCCTATGTGCAGAATATAACATTTTTAGTAGGAAGAAAAAACACATTTATTCATTCCATGGCAATGGTACATAAGAGATAGTGAATTCTTACATTTTCGAAAGAAAGAAATATAATTACATATCACTATATATGCTGTATCAATATTTAAGGGTTCAGAACCATAGTGGGCCAAGCGCCATTTACTGAAGACGTAGAAAACAAGGGTTAAAATTAAGTTATGACCATAATTCAATGGAAACATATAGTAAGGAATATAAAGTTCAAACATTAAAACTAAATAATATGTCAATCTTCATTAAACTATGGTTGCATGTAATAAGAAGTAAGACACATGTTAAAGCAATTGTCATTGCACCAAATGAGTGCTCTCTGGACCAAAATGATTGCATTTTAATTATTTAAATACGATTTAAATTAAGTAACATATTAAACGATTTACCCTTCTATCAAACACGAATGTTCCCTGCATCAAACGTCCTATTTTGATTATGTAATTACTTTATATTTATTTCTAACGAGTGCAGCGGAGCGCACGGGTACGGCTAGTAAATTTAAATGTTTAATAGACTATTAAAATGTATTAAGTACATACAGAAAAGCAGCTAATATTTACCACTAACAATGGAAGTAATATTTCAGCAGCATGAATTTATATGTGACAATGAAAACTGACTAACTATAAATTCCATTGCCATACTGTTTTATGTGCTTAGATTTCATGTTTAGAGTCAAGACATGGTCACTTTTCCCATCGTAAACGATAGAGAACCTCATTAAGGGGAGAGGATGGAATTTTTTGGTGAAAAATGAATAAATTAAAAAAATTATTTAAAATTCTCTGTGATATGTGTGGAATGCATAGCATAATATTTTGTGTGTATTTGTGCCCTTATCAGATGTCGAGACTCCATTTTTAAACTTCCTACATTATGGATTTTTAAATCACTCGCCGCCTTTGATTGTTGTTTCCTGTAAATAGAATTTTCAAAATATATATATATATATATATATATATATATATATATATATATATATTATTTAAAATACTCTTTGATATGTGTGGAATACATTGCATAACATTTCGTGGGTATTTGTGCCCTTATCGGAAGTTGAGACGCCATTTTAAACTTCCTGCGCGATGGATTTTTAAATCACTCGTCCACTTTTATCGGTTTACGGTAACTTCATTTTTTTTTTGCTACATTGCCAGACAAAAATGGATATAACTTCTGAACTATTAAAGATACATGCATGAAATTTAGAACACACATTCTTTAGACTATTACGAAACTTTTCTCTGTAACAGAAGTTTGTTAATTGATTTCATTTTAAAACTACGTCCGTTTGTTTGCAAGAAAGGAAATCAGAAAAATGTTATTAAATTTTAAATGTTTATTTTACAAACGTAGGGACAAATATCAAAATTCTGTTACAGACAGTTTGTAGAGGATGCTCTTGCGAGTACATTGCAAAACACTAGATGAATCTATCTTTAAAAATGGTTTAGATATATCGGTTTTAGTAACATTCTGCATTGGGTTTTTTTTTTTTCAAATCTGGGCCCCCAAATAATTTTTTTTCAAAATATTTATTTTTGGTTGAGTTGCCACAGCTATGAACTCTCCACATACAAAAAATTAATATTTTACACCAAATAGAAGAAAGTTAAAAAAAATGCCATCCTCTCCCCTTAAAAGCCAGATGATATTATTATCTCAATTTTGAAAAAAAAAAAAAAAAAAAAAAGAAAAAAAAAGTCAGTTGGTCACTTTTAATTTTGACTGTATCAAATTATACAACGGGACCAGGTCCATTCGATGCATAGATTCCCTGTGCCAATTAGTTGAACAAAATTAAGCTCACGGACGCATTATAACTGCGCAATGTTTTGCGCCCTGCGATGACGCTAACACATGTTTAACGTGAGAAATGAATTTTTCGCGTTTCCTCAGTACTGTCTTCATTTTATGCTCGCAATTATGGATGTAGCACCGGACCAACTCTTGCTTGTGTCATCTATTACTAATGACCTGTGAGCGACAGTTGAAAAATGTCAGATTATCGATGCTTCACGTGCACCTAAAAGCTTTATGTTTTCTCGCGCGCATTGGGGTCGGTTTGGCGCGTAATGGATTTTCCACGCGGCCAGTTATATTTTATCAGGACCCAAGTGACCACATTCAGAACAGAGGGTATAAACAGTCTGCCCTTGCTCCTCGTGGCTGTGAAGGGTAAGCCAATTATTGCATTCAAAATAACTCAATTTCGCTCAATGGGCTTACCTTACAAAAGTACTTTTTCAATACGCTGAATATATTTTCTTCAACGAGTGTAAAAGATAAAATTTCACGCCGAAACAAACCGAACGTTAAGATTGTGATTTAATACGTGTTCTCTTACATTTCAATCTAAGACTATATCCTGGGAAGGAAATACACTTACGCAGACCTACTTATTTAGACGCCTTGCTAGCTCACAACCAAATATTCTGATGGGGGCAGATAAAAAAGTTATTTTTTTTTCTTTCACCATGCTAATAATGTCAAAAGAAGTGCTTATACAGGAAACTACACTAACGGTCTTACTAATAAAAACTCTATTTACAGACGTTTAACTGTCTTATACTTATACAATGAGTAGCTCATTTATACGTCGTGTGTAAATTCCTTACTAATAATCACTACATACGTCGCGTATAACAGTACAACTGTTACACAGCCACGTCATAGTTTCGTCATTACTTCGTTACGAAAGATAATAGAATACCTGAGGTTCTCTATTGCATCCGGTAGAGCGCTCTAGTGTGGCGTGTTAAGTATCGATAGTACAACTGGCTCTAATCGATTACCATACTATATTTTGGTCAAAGAGTACAAGCTACAGTAATATTATTCCAATTATTCTGTGCTCTTTGGTTTGTTCTTCTTTGGTTACTAGGCAACCATCATCATAAAATGACAGTCGATACGAACAGCTGTTAGAGGGGAGGCCATTTTTTCTCTCAGTCTTACTAATAAACCGTGTATAGTTTTTATACGAGACTTATGCAGAGTTGAGACAGAAAACGTTACTAATAAACCGTGAATAAGCTATGGACGTATAAACAGCCTGTAACTATACAATGGGAATTGCTTTGTATATAGCGAAAAAATGGCCGCCCCTCTAACAGCTGTTCGTATCGACTGTCATTTTATGATGATGGTTACCTTGTAACCACAGAAGAACAAATCAAAGATCATAGAATTATTAAAATAATATTGCTGTAGCTTGTACTCTTTGACCAAAATGTAGTATGGTAATCGATTAGAGCCAGTTGTACTATCGATATTTAACATGCCACACTAGAGCGCTCTGCCGGATGCAATAGAGAACCTCAGATATTCTATTACCTTTCGTAACGAAGTAATATCGAAACTATGACGTAGCTGTGTAACAGTTGTACTGTTATACACGGCGAATGTAGTGATTATTAGTAAGGAATTTACACACGACTTATAAACGAGCTACTCATTGTATAAGTATAAGACAGTTAAACGTCTGTATATAGAGTTTTTATTAGTAAGACCGTCTATATACAACGCTTAAACAAGGGGTTTCGTGTGTATAACTACTGCAAAGCAATTCCCATTGTGTAGTTACAGACTGTTTATACATCCATCGCTTATGCATGGTTTATTAGTAAAGTTTTCTGTCTCAACTCTGCATAAGTCTAGTATAAAAACTATACACGGTTTATTAGTAAGACTGTAAAGCAATCCAGATGCGTAATGTGTAACGGACATGGTCGGTCCTGATATGCACGTCTGTAGACAGCAGTGTATGTGTACAAGTTGCAGTGTCCAGTCGATTAATCCTAGTGAAATGGAGGAATACACGAGAGCGGAATATGCAGACCTGATTTTCGAATACGGATGAGCCAATGGGAACAGTAGTCAAGCTCACAGATTGTATCGGGGAACAAGTACCCACGTAGGAGACATCCGGCCCATACCATTTTTTCACGACTGTTCCAAAGGCTAAGGGAAGGAGGGCACGTGGTGCCAAATTACAATTTCATTTTCACACAACTATTTTTGCTTATAACTTTCGACTCAGTCATTTCCGGACCATGGTTCCTTATCTCAAATTGATACATGTGGCCCTTCGCCATCATCCCTGAAAGTTTGTAACACCACCTGAGAAACACTCTGTATGTAAGCGATCGCAAAGCTCAAATTTACAATTTTTTTTAGCAAAAGTCGCGTAGTGATTCTGGCGAGGTTAGTGAACATTTTATATTGGGAAATGTTTATCTGCAACCGCAGCGTGACGATGTTGTCGCGAGCGTTCTTCCCGGAACTATTGACATTCCCCTGTGAAAACTTACTTACTTACTTACTGGCTTTTAAGGAACCCGGAGGTTCATTGCCGCCCTCACATAAGCCCGCCATCGGTCCCTATCCTGTGCAAGATTAATCCAGTCCCTACCATCATATCCCACCTCTCTCAAATCCATTTTAATATTATCCTCCCGTGTACGTCTCGGCCTCCCGAAAGGTCTTTTTACCTCCGGCCTCCCAACTAGCACTCTAAATGCATTTCTGGATTCGTCCATACGTGCTACATGCCCTGCCCATCTCAAACGTGTGGATTTAATGTTCCTAATTATGTCAGGTGAAGAATACAGTGCGTGCAGTTCTGTGTTGTGTAACTTTCTCCATTCTCCTGTAACTTCATCCCTCTTAGCCCCAAATACGTATTTTCCTAAGCACCTTATTCTCAAACACCCTTAGCATTTTATATGTATTGCATTTATATGTTAAACGTAAGAATTGGACATGTTCTTTATTCTATGCTATAAACAAATGCAAGAATATTATGGAACGAATAAATCTATCTATCTATCTATCTATCTATCTATCTATCTATCTATCTATCTATCTATCTATCTATCTATCTATCTATCTATCTATCTATCTATCTATCTATCTATCTATCTATCTATCTATCTATCTATCTATCTATCTATCTATCTATCTATCTATCTATCTATCTATCTATCTATCTGTCTATCTGTCTGTCTGTCTGTCTGTCTGTCTGTCTGTCTGTCTGTCTGTCTGTCTGTCTGTCTGTCTGTCTGTCTGTCTGTCTGTCTATCTATCTATCTATCTATCTGTCTGTCTACGTGTCTATCTGTCTACCTGTCTACCTGTCTACCTGCCTGCCTGCCTGCCTGCCTGCCTGCCTGCCTGCCTGCCTGCCTGCCTGCCTGCCTGCCTGCCTGCCTGCCTGCCTGCCTGCCTGCCTGCCTGCCTGCCTGCCTGCCCGTCCGTCCGTCCGTCTACAGAATTTAGAAGAAAAGAAGAAAAATTGGAAAGGAATAGAAATAGATTTCAATTACTTTAGTTGTCGTATTTTAGGCAACCGAAGATTAATTAAATGTTTCTTCAATAAATTTATAATTTTAATAATTATGAAGTACTTAACTATCAGTTGCAAATTCTAAATCATCTTCTGTACTTACTTACTTACTTACAAATGGCTTTTAAGGAACCCGAAGGTTCATTGCCGCCCTCACATAAGCCCGCCAGCGGTCCCTATCCTGAGCAAGATTAATCCAGTCTCTATCATCATACCCCACCTCCCTCAAATCCATTTTAATATTATCCTCCCATCTACGTCTCGGCCTCCCTAAAGGTCTTTTTCCTTCAGGTCTCCCAACTAACACTCTATATGCATTTCTGGATTCGCCCATACGTGCTACATGCCCTGCTACAAACGTCTGGATTTAATATTCCTAATTATGTCAGGTGAAGAATACAATGCGTGCAGTTCTGTGTTGTGTAACTTTCTCCATTCTCCTGTAACTTCATCCCGCTTAGCCCCAAATATTTTCCTTAGCATCTTATTCTCAAACACCCTTAACCTATGTTCCTCTCTCAGAGTGAGAGTCCAAGTTTCACAACCATACAGAAAAACTGGTAATATAACTGTTTTATAAATTCTAACTTTCAGATTTTTGGACAGCAGACTGGATGATAAGAGCTTCTCAACCGAATAATAACACGCATTTCCCATATTTATTCTGCGTTTAATTTCCTCCCGAGTGTCATTTATATTTGTTACTGTTGCTCCAAGATATTTGAATTTTTCCACCTCTTCGAAGGATAAATCTCCAATTTTTATATTTCCATTTCGTACAATATTCTGGTCACGAGACAAATCATCTTCTGTACTATTCAGAATATACAATGCATATATTTTGCTTAGCCTAAGGTTTCCAATTTTTATAAGATGAGTGTTTAGCTTGCATAGTTCAAATCTCGATGCTAAGTCGGGAAAAAATCCCTAAGCGGTCAGTGTCTGTCTTGGCCCCTTGTCTGCGGGCCTGGGTCAACCGGTGTGGGTTTGGAATGCGCCCGTCTTGAGGGTCAGCGCTGTAGATTTAATGAGGTCGCAGTATAGGTCGTGGTACCCCCCGCTTAAATTAAAATTCAATTCGAGGTTGGTACGATATTCTAACTTTACTGACCTGGTAACCCTGGCTGTTAGTCATTCTCTTCTCTGTAAATCGCACGTCTACACTGTGTAGCTACTGTATATGAATGTTAATTTTTGCTACGATCGCTGAAAGCTGACTCTTATGGACTCACTTTTTTTTTACTACTCTTTTCCTTTTTGGTTTTTCAATATTTGCTAAGATAACCTTTACTGTTTTCATTTTCTCGGGGCACACTGGTTGAAAATGGCTGGGCTAAAGGTTACAACAGTCTTCTACATAGTAAGCCGATAAATTACATCTGCATTAGAGATGAACAAATCTAACTGCCGCTCTCGCTCGCTGTGTTCGCCGACGATAGGGTACACTTAATTGAACAGAAAATCTATATTGCGTTTTGTGGGTGAAAGCATGATTAATTAGAATATTTATTTATTTATTTATTTATTTATTTATTTATTTATTTATTTATTTATTTATTTATTTATTTATTTATTTATTTATTTATTTATTTATTTATTTATTTATTTTGCTAATAATTGTAACATAATAGAACATTATGCAACGAACCTATAATAATAATAATAATAATAATAATAATAATAATAATAATAATAATAATAATAATAATAATAATAACAATAATAATAATAATAATATTATTATTATTATTATTATTATTATTATTATTTATTTCAGCTGGCAGGGTTAAGGCCGTAAGGCCTTCTCTTCCACTCAACCAGCAAAAAATGTATATACATATGCATGAAATTACTTTGGTAGTAATTAAGACGCGAGTATGTTCGTTTATGAAACGAACGCAAGCGAGTTTCATAATTTTCATACGAGCGTCTTAATTACCATTATAGGCAAGTTTCATATGACTTTTTATGCTCGACCATATTTCTAACTTCAAATTATTCATAAGTATTCATGTTATGGTTATGTAAGTGAGGAGCGGAACTGACCTGAATTGTTGAGATGTGCGCAGACGCGAAAGTATTGATTTTTTCCGAGGCACGAATGTCATTGACCGTGATATAATCTAGAGAATAACATGAACATTAATCTTGATATAACCTGGAAATTGATTTAGAATTGAAAAACGAGATGACAAATTGAATTTATTTGAATATTATTTACAATTAACGCTAATTATTATAGTAACAGAACATAACCTTCTGCGACAGTGTTGGATTTCCAGCCTCCGTGACTTTTCGCTAATTGTCTTTCGATTGCATATCCGAGAATAATCGATACTTGCGGTTTTATAATGGTACAATAGTGATTTCTCATTGGCTGAACAACTGAATTATAATGAATAGGTGTACTTTAATGAGGTGCATTAAAGGGCTACTACCAGGTGTATAATTACTACATTTCGGCATGGTGGAGCATAAAATATAAATAAACAGAAAACTTTAGCTCGCTCTTGAAAGAATAGAACTCGTGCTCAGGGGCGGATTCCTGAATTGAATATAAGAAATATATAATACAATTTGTCTTATGTCACTATGCAATAAGAATATACAGTATAAATTTAAATTTACAGTTTTTCAATTTTTATAAAAATCCATACATAACTTTTTAAATTTAATACTAGAACTATTGACAAGATTAGAATATTTAAATATAAATTTGTTATATATTCTTGGGCCTAAATTACTACTATGTTTAAATACTGTAGCAGTGTTGCATTTTGGTTCAAGCAATCTTAAAGAATGCATACCTTTTATTTCATAACTACGCGAATACAATTCAAAATTATTTCGATTTTTATGTATGAATTGTATTAGTACAATATAATAAATTTGTCTTATTTTAAGAACATTAAAGTCTAAAAACAATTTTTGAGATGGAAAATCAATAGGTTTATGAAGACATATTTTAATTATTTTCTTCTGTAATAAATAAAGTGGATTAAAATTGGATTTAAATAAGCTACCCCATCCTATAATTCTATAAGTTGGAAGTTTCAGCAGTGTGGCAACATCACTGCTAATACACTCTTCTCGTAATACAGATGTAAGAGGTCAACAAACTCGGTCCGTCTCGATATAAAATAGGTGAGCTTCTTTCTAGCTACAAATCAACGTTGCAATCTGCTCGTGTAATGGCTTGAAATTAGTGGTTTTTAAGGGGTTAGTTACAATCCACAGCAGTAAAATTTTAGAAATATCCAACATTTTTTTCTTGCATTACTGTATCTTGTAGAATAATGAAAATTACTATGTGTAAAACACTGTTCTTCTGCTATATGAAAAAAAATATTTTTAGTATTAAAAAAATTATTTACATTTTTTTTTTTTTTCAAAATTCAGTTCACTGTGCAGTGATCAAGCGTTTCCCACATAACTCAAAAACCATTCAACATTCTGTGATGAAATTTTTCGTGTGTATTTATGCATGTCATATCTACAATATGATACAAGGTCACTTCTCTACGTTAATAGATTGCCTGATAAAAGTAAATTCATTTTAAAAAATGGTCAAATATCAGTATTTTCTTCTAACACAAAGTAAAAAAAATATTTATTAAGGAATGTAGTTGTTATTAAATATCCTCGGAAAAGAACCTTAATTCACCAAGCGGTATGCTAGGGTTTTAGTTTTTGTTATACGGTATACGACTTATCTATACTACTTATTTTTACACAGATAATGGTGAAATATGTATCTACAGTCGTTTGAAGATAAAGTTTAGCAAGTCTATAAATTGTCTGTAGCAACAAGGTTTTTTGATCACTTCACATAGTGGAGTCCTGTATTCGGTGTCGCAGTCCAGAAGATGCGTCTTTATGTGAAATCTCTTTGCTTCAATAACAGGACAGTCAAATAGAAGGTGTTTCACACTGTGAAGATCTTCGCGGCAGGAGCATGTGAAAGAGCATGATATTGTAAACATGAGTTTCAGAAATAAAATGAAAGAGAGAGAAAACATGAAAAAGTTAACAAGTTTGAATTATGAAGGAAATACTTCGTCACTGTACAGTGAACTGTCACCGTTTTAAATTTTGAAAATAAAAATAAAACTATTTTGTTAATCGTAAAAATATTTTTTTTCATATAGCAGAAGGACAGTGTTTTACACATACCAATTTTCGTTATTGTACAAGATACAGTAATGAAGGAAAAAAATGTTGAATATTTCCAAAAAAATTACTGCTGTAAGCTGTACCTAACCTCTTAAATTAAATTTACACGAAAACCGTCTACGCTATTGAAATACGCTAGAGGGATAAGTGATTCTTTATTAGATTTTCTATCGATTCTATTCGCAATAGTTATCGAATAAGAAGCTGTTAAACATTTAGGGGGGGGGGAACAACTTTTTTTTTTCTGAAAAAAAAAAAAAGAACTATGAACTTTCCACTGATATGATATTACAGTTTTCTGTTACGTAAAACATGAGCTAATGGCTCTAAAAATCTGCAAGGCTATTTCTCTTCCACCCTGTATAGTATGGAAGCCACAGTTGTCACTATGGATCATTTTAACGACATACATGTTTGTGTTACTTTACGTTGCGTGTTCCGACTTCACGTTCTGAAACGCTGCTCAGTTATGCAATTAGGCCAAAACACTTTGAGGACTTCCTTAGAGAGAAAAATAAAAGAATAAATCGTTTTCGGAACAGATCTGAGAATAACAATCTCCTAACAAATAAGAGTTGGGGTGCAAACAACCGGGGAGCCACTTATTCTTTCGTTGTTTAGGTCATGAAATTATGGAGAACACAGAAAGACTGTTAAGTTTTGTTCTTGGAGAAGGAGGCATCTGTAGTCTTCTTCTAACTAGTCAGATTATAAGAAATCTTCAACTCAATATTGTGTGAGACAAGCTCATAATCGTCCTAATTTACAGACTGATAAGTAATTATCTCTTAGCTTGATGTTTTGATTAGTTAAAAAGAAAGGACTTTATCAATTGATTACATGTTCAGATTTGTAATCTGATTTAAAATAGGCTTCTTTATATGTAGCATTGCTTACGAATAATTTTGGATGAATTAGAGTTTGTAATCCGTTGCTCTAAAGCGATGGGCGTCTGAGTGCATTTGCCCTCCGTGTGCTGTAGTGTGCTAGCAGCTATAACGGATCTTACACAGCTTTTAAATGGGCTAAATTTAGGACTTCAGGGAAAAGAAATTCTTAATACACAATTTGCAGATAGAATTGCAGCTTTTAAGGAGAAATTGCTGTTATGTATACGTCAAATGCAAAAGGGCGAAATATATAATTTCCCATCCTTATCTAAGCGCATAGAATTTTGAACAATGAAAATTTCGAAATGTACGCATGTATTCTATCCGATCTATTAGAGGAATTTACATCAAGGTTCCACGATTTAGATTGCCTGAAAATGGATTTGCGTATTTTTGCTATATGTTCCGATTCCAACTGATTATATTGATAACATCCCCCCCTTCATTATAGTGTGAATTGATTGACCTGCGATGTGATCGAGAGTTGCGAGCGAAATATGATTCAAGGTCGAGTCTTATGCAGTTTTATGACGGATTCTCAAGAGGACGCTTTCCCAATCTGCATAAGCTGTGTGAGAAAGTTTTGTGTTTATTTGGTTCCACTTATAGATGTGAACAGTTATTTTCTATTACAAAAATAAACAAATATCAAACAAGAAATGATGGGCTTTTAATGGAAGTTCTTCGCATAGCTTGTGCTGATACAGTTTCTCCGAATCTTGAGAAATGGAGTAATATGAATTAATGTGCAACAGACATATTTTGTTTTGTGTTTAAGGAAGTGTTTCATTACTTTGTGTTCTTATTTAGTTTGGTAGAATAACATTTTCTTTAGAAACATACAGTGCGTATCGCAACTTGAATAAACCGGTTTTCGTGCACTCTACAGACACACTTCTCTCGTAGTACACCGTGCAAGCACAGAGTGCATAATTCTGCCCAACCCTGTTCTAAAGTAAAAATTAGTTTCTTCTGAGGATTTTAATTTTACCAGCAAATCTAAATAGTTCACTCCTTTATTCCTATCATCATACTACCCGCATCTCACAGACGTTGTAAGATCTCAATATTCTATGGGATTGTTAAGTTTTCAAAATAATTAAAATAAATATTTTTGTGTACTTTTGGTGAAAGTGGCTTTTTTCATGGCTATTACACTTTTACTACGTCATACTAATTTTGACCAATAAAACAGTACGAAATGACGTCTTTCAACCAATCATGGCTGCTTATCGCACAATTTCATCGCTTCCCTAGCATTTGTTTAATTTAATCGCTTCCTTAGCGTTTCTTTGTTTTTATTACTACCCTAGCATTTGTTTCTTTATTTGCCAACATTTCAAACTGTAAATTCTTTACGGTACTAAAAACATGCTTTGCTATCGTGATTTCTTTCCCGCATAGATAGTTGACTGAAAATGGCGACTCCGTTCAAACATTTTGATGAAGGTAACATTAGTGAAATAGAATTTTACTAAGTCAATTAATATATATTTTATTGTATTAGAGTAGGCTACTTTACTTTTTCTAATCTTTATATACTTTCTTCTGTTTCTATCACCTCCTTACCATTTGTGTCTTTATTTGTTAACATTTCAAACTGCAAATTTTTTACGGTACTGTCTGAGAATATAAAAAGAGGGTACTATAAAACATGCTTTGCGATCGTCATTTATTTACAGCATAGACAGTCAACTGAAAATGGCGGCTCCGTTCAAACATTTTCGTGAAGCTAACATTAGTGAAATAGAATTTCAGTAAGTCAATTAATATTTTATTGTATTAGAGTACTTTATTTTTTCTAATCTTTATATACTTTCTTCTAATCGTGTAACAGTCAATTAAATCCCACTCGAGTATTTTTCTAACATTAATTTACATTTTCATTTTTGTTCATTTGAATTGATTAGGACGCCGATATTTTAAATCCAAGATTTGGACGGCTATCACTTTGATATACTACTATGTGAAATTTTGTCGATTTCTTAATCACCCGTATTTTCTTCAAAAAAAGTTGGCGAACCTAGTAGTCACATAAGCCGCTTTCTTTTCTTTTTCTTTTTTTGGTCTGATCTGATATTATTTAAGTACCAGGTCGCAAAATGGACCCATGCCTTTTACAAGATGTATGTAACGTAACATAGTACATGATTCAGTATAAAAAATACAATTTACATCCAAACACTTTCACCAGGAGTGAAGTGTTTTACAAGAAATCACTCATTCATTAAACACGAGGAATTACTAAACTATTGAGCAATGGATTTGGATGTGTTCTTACAGATTTTATCAATTTTGTTCTGGCATTTTGAATATAATCACTAAATAGCATTATATTTAGTGATTCATATAGTTGAGAGTTACTGATATCATAGTCTGCTCCCGTGATTGTCCTACATACTGATCTTTGTATTCCATCCAGTCTTTTAATATGACGTATATGAATATTTGACCAAATTTCACAAGCATATTATATTAACGTATCAGACAAGTGTATAATAAAGCTTTGACTTTAAGAGAGATGCGACTTTTGAAAAGAGGATACAGCAGCATGAAACGTTGAAAAGCTCTGTCTCTGATTAAATTTATATGTTGTCTGTAAGTCAGTCTTCTATCAAGATAAACGCGAGATATTTTACAGCCGAATTAAAAGGCATATTTTGTTGTTGAACTGTGAGCTCTTCTGGTAAGTGTGGGAATCTTTTAGTGAAAACCACTGCCTGTGACATAGTTCCATTAATCTTTATTCGCCATTTTGTTGACCATTGTGTAAGTAAATCAAGAGCTACTTGTATTTGTTGACAGGCGAAAATTATAAGCCGCCACTAGAAAATTTCACGTCATTGTATAGTCGTAAATTGCAACTTTTGTTCAGAATGTATTAAACGTTTTTTAAATAAATGCACGTCACTTTCAGAAGTTAGAGAACCAATATAATAAATCTATACTAATAATAAATCTGTAGCCGAAATTTTTCTGGTAATTTTCGATTTTCCAAAAATAATTGATCCAACATATATGATTAACCACCCTGAAACCGAAAATCGCTTTTTTGAAAATTTTGTTTGTATATCTGTCTGTCTGTCTGTCTGCATGTTTGTTACCTTTTCACGCGATAATGGCTGAACGGATTTCGATGAAAGTTGGAATATAAATTAAGTTCGTTGTAACTTAGATTTTAGGCTATATGGCATTCAAAATACATTATTTAAAAGGGGGGTTATAAGGGGGTCTGAATTAAAGAAATCGAAATATCTCGCTTATTATTGATTTTTATGAAAAATGTTACATAACAAAAATTTCTTTCAACATAATTTGCGATAAGTTTTATTCCTTGAAAAATTTTGATAGGACTGATATTTAATGAGATAAATGAGTTTTAAAATTAAAATAACTGCCATCTAAGGCTGCATAATGAATTAAAAAAAAAAAACAAATGACTTCGTCTATAAGGGGCCTTGGACTGCAAGAATCGAAAGCTATGAAACAAAGCCTACAGACAATGTTTCTGTGTTTGTATGAAGTAATATCGGAAGCTAAATTAACCGATTTGTATAATTAATTATTATTTCACCATTGGAAAGTGTAGTTTCTCTAGATGGACATAATGCTATAATGTTATTACAGTAACTTTTGATATAATATAATATAATATAATATAATATAATATAATATAATATAATATAATATAATATAATATAATATAATATAATATAATATAATATAATATAAGTTATTTGAAGGGTTCAGAACCATAGTGGGCCAAGCGCCATTTGCTGAATATGTAGAAAACAAGGGTTAAAATTAAGTTATTACCATAATCCAATGGAAACCTATAACAAGTAAAATAAAACATACATATTAAATCTAAATGATGTCAATGTTCATTAAACTATGGTTGCATGTAATAAAAATTAAGAAACATGTTAAAGGAATTGTCATTGCACCAAATGAGTGTCTCTGGACCAAAATGATCGCATTTTAATTATTAAAATACAATTTAAATTAAGTA
The DNA here is from genome assembly GCF_040183065.1 of Periplaneta americana. Lineage (NCBI taxonomy): Eukaryota > Metazoa > Arthropoda > Insecta > Blattodea > Blattidae > Periplaneta > Periplaneta americana. The sequence continues at coordinate 169,179,534 of NC_091123.1, read as the reverse complement.
ACATATTAAACGATTTATCCTTCTATCAAACACGAATGTTCCCTGGATCAAATGTCCTATTTTAATTATGTAATTACTTTATATTTATTTCTAATGAGTGCAGCGGAGCGCACGGGTACGGCTAGTATCAATAATAAAATATTGTACCTTTCAAGAACTAATAGTTCAATACATAAACGATGGCTTTATTATGTAAATAGGTCTTTCAATATGCATGATCCACCGAGCCCCAAGTGTCTAAATTTTAGAACGAGTATCATAGTTGTTATTGATAGGTTTAAACATGGCGACGATGCGATTGTTTCCGGTTAAAACAAGCGGCTGTCTCTTGTTTGGAACCGCCTCGATCCAGTATAATTTAACACCTTCCTTAAGAAATGAACGACAGAACGAGTTTACAACGACATGATGTCAACTGAACGCGAGCATAATTTGAGCGATGCGCATAATCAGTTCGACGGTGCTGCCATCTGCGGCCCGGCGGGAAGTTTATAAGTAGAGGCGTGAGGTTCAGTGCGCGCTGTGATGTTGACATTCGGACAGTAGGCGGCCGGGACGAGATGGCTGGAGTCCTGTTCGTCGTGAGTATACCGACCGCGGAGCACGAGGCCAACCTGACCGATGGCTCTCTGCGGAAGAGCACGAGCGAGGACTCTCCTCAGCCCTTCGTGAGGAGCAAGTCGTTGACCAGTCTGAAGAAGAGCAGTTCTACTATCAGTGAAAACCTAAATGACAATGAAGACGTTTCCCGAGGCTCCAAAGAGAGTCTGGGCAACAATGAAAAGGGTGGCATTGTTGTGGACACTGTGAGTGAGGGACGAGTAAAAAAATGTGATCCTGCCAGCAAAGGGAGGCCCCAAGAGGACGCGTCGAAGGGACACTCGAAGAAAGGCATGTCTACTTGGCCGAAGGGCCATCCTCTGGAAGGGACCATGCCGATGATGAAGGTAAATAGATCTAGCCACTGTATCAAATACAAAAATAAATAATACTACAATTACATATAGTAAGACAGTACAAAAATTTAGGGGTATATTTAGATTCAAATTTAAATTTTCAAAGTCAAGTAACCTATATATGTAAGAAAACTTTTTCCATAATTCATTCCCTCAAACACTTAATCAATATTTTACCTCTCAGCCTTAAAAAGAACCTGATCCAAACTTTAGTGATGCCCCACTTCGATTATTGCGATTCTCTATTCACGAATCTAAATACTGATCTTGCCCATAGACTACAGCGTGTTCACAATATCTGCGTTCGTTTCGTTTGTAACATTAGAAAATTCGATCATGTAACACCGTCACTAGAATTGTTGTCTTGGAGTCCACTTAAAGAAAGAAGATTCTTCAACTCTCTCTTATTACTATTTAAAATCATCCACACCTCCACACCCTCTTACCTAGCATCTCGTTTTGTTTACCTTTCACTACCTCGAACCCGGAACATGTACCTTCTCTCTATTCCTCTGCACAGAACATCCTTCTACTTATCATCTTTCAGCATATCTATTCCACGCCTCTGGAATTCTCTCCCTGACCACGTCAGAGACTGTCGGACAATATCAAAATTCAAATTTAAATTAAAAAATCACATTCTATTTCGTGGAATTGCTTGTTGAATACATGTCAGGTTGCGCAACTTCACCTTAACCCATGACATATAGTAAATATTGTAACTATGCTGTTGTAAAATTGAAGATTAATATGTAATGTATTTATTATTATTATTATTATTATTATTATTATTATTATTATTATTATTATTATTATTATTATTATTATTGTCAGTTATCAATAACATCATTGCTATCTCTGTTTTCTTTCCTTTTGTTGTATTAGCTCGATGAGAGCTCTATAATGTACTTTTGAGTCTGTTGACCCTCTATAGAGCTTTAACTTAATTTGTATCATTTTCATGAGTGTTTGTATTTCTTTTTTGTATTTATATGTGCTATCTGGTAGGATGGAAGAGAAGGCCTTATGGCCTTAATCCTGTCAGATTAAATAAATTATTATTATTATTATAAAACATAGCAGTATTTTAATTTTGGTAGTTTCCTAGTACCCGGTACTCGTTACATAGGTCGTTTTTATGTTTACACAGTGGCTCCTTTCTGAAAAGAATTTTAATAGTTTGTTACTAGATGTGATTCTAGTCAGTTTGTAATATATTTTTGAATGTGTTCTTAGGTTAAGTTAGTTTAGTTTAGGTTGTAGTTCATGTCCGACAAAAGAAAATATTTTTATCGTTATCTACAATAATGTGTTCTTAGGTTAGGTTAGGTTAGTTTAGGTTGTAGTTCATTTCCGACAAAAGAAAATATTTTTATCGTTTTTATTTTCAGAAAGGAACCACTGTGTAAACACAAAAACGACCTATGTAATGAGTACCGGGTACTAGGAAATTACCTTAATTTTGTTAAATGTTAAGATGTTTCTATAACAATAACATGTTATTAGCTTTTTTCAGAACAGACTTAGAAAATATGCTAAAGTTATTTCTCTCTTGGTAATTATGCAGGATGCATCGACCAGGCCGTCTCATACTGTAAATTATTTAGTTAGGAAAGTATGTGCCCTGAACCTCTATTGCGAGAAGCATAAGAACCATAAGCGGAGTTATGGGAAGGGGGCATAGGGGGGCACTGCTCCCCCAAACTTCTCTGAACTATTTTTTTTCTTTCTTTTGTTTATGATTAAGTTTCTGTGTTTAAATTGACGAATTAATGTCTTCAGATCAAGTGTCTGGACCAGTGGTTGCCAAACACCACGAAATTGTGACGTAACAGAAATGCAACCCGCACACCACTATCGCAGGGAGATGGGTGGAGTATCTCCTCAGGTAATGCAGGGACGGACTGTGACACAAAAACAATATAATATTCTTCTACTTATTAATTACGCACACTTTTTTCCGTGTTAACTTTTATCCTCGTATTCATTATTTTTGTATTATTAATAAAATAAAATATATTTTCTTATTTACCATAAAAAGAACGTGTACTTTACATCAGCAGATATTCGTACTGGGCTGGTCAAGAAGTTGTAAATTACGCTACATACTTAAAAAAAAACGTCGAAGCATTTTACCCCGATTAAGACATAGAAGCTGATCCTTTTTATTGTTTGTTTATTAATGAAATATTCAAATTACACTACATACGTCGAAAAAAAGTCGAAGCATTTTACCCCGATTAAGATATAGAAACTGATCCTTTTTATTGTTTGTTTATTAATGAAATATTCAAATTACGCTACATACGTCGGAAAAAACGTCGAAGCATTTTACCCCGATTAAGATATAGAAGCTGATTCTTTTTATTGTTTGTTTATTAATGAAAAATTCAAATTACGCTACATACGTCGAAAAAAAGTCGAAGCATTTTACCCCGATTAAGATATAGAAGCTGATCCTTTTTATTGTTTGTTTATTAATGAAAAATTCAAATTACGCTACATACGTCGAAAAAAAACGTCTAAGCATTTTACCCCGATTAAGATATAGAAGATGAAAAATTCAAATTACGCTACATACGTCGAAAAAAACGTCGAAGTATTTTACCCCGATTAAGACATACAAGACGATACTTTTTATTGTTCGTTTATTAATGAAAAATTCAAATTACGCTACATACGTCGAAAAAAGGTCGAAGCATTTTACCCCGATTAAGATATAGAAGCTGATCCTTTTTATTGTTTGTTTATTAATGAAAAATTCAAATTACGCTACATACGTCGAAAAAAACGTCGAAGCATTTTACCCCGATTAAGATATAGAAGATGAAAAATTCAAATTACGCTACATACGTCGAAAAAAACGTCGAAGTATTTTACCCCGATTAAGACATACAAGACGATTCTTTTTATTGTTCGTTTATTAATGAAAAATTCAATTTACAGGTAAGGGCGTGGTAGTCTTTATATTAAGAGGAATAATGACAACGTACATTGTTCTTTTATACTTCATTTAAAACCTTACAAATTAAGTATCTCATATTTTTGCCATCTGCATAAAAAAAAAAATACTTTTGCTCCCATGCTCCATAGAATTAAGTTTTTACATATTGTTTTCTGTTTTGGAAAAGACATCGAAACATATTATCCTACACACTTGTAACATTACATGCGTGCGTCCGCTGCTGATAAATGTCTTGTCTTATATCGAAGTGAAGGCTGTAAACAGAGGGTGGGGATATGAGGCCATGGTTACGCTTGAGTGGAGACAGGAGCATGTGTCGCGACACAGGTTTTGGTGATCACTGGTCTGGACTATAACATTTATTTTAAATTTGTGAATCTATACTAATAATAAATCTTTAACCGAATTTTTCTGGTAATTTTCGCTTTTCCAAAAATAATAGATGTTAACATGTATAATTAACCATCCTGAAACCGAAAACCACTTTTTTTTTTTTTTTAATTTTTGTTTGTACTGTATGTCTGTCTAAGTGTTTGTTACCTTTTCACACGATAATGGCTGAACCGATTTATATGAAAATTGGAATATAAATTAAGTTCGTTGTAACTTAGATTTTGTCCACACCTGTGGAGTAACGGTTAGCGCGTCTGGCCGCAAAACCAGGTGGCCCGGGTTCGATTTCCAGTCGGGGCAAGTTACCTGGTTTAGGGTTTTCCCGGAGTGTTCCCTCGACCCAATATAAGCAAATGCTGGGTAACTTTCGATGCTGGATCCCGGACTCATTTCACTGGCATTATCACCTTCATCTCATTCAGACGCTTTTGTCCCACCCAAAAGTATGTAATAAAATGGAAGGCAGCTTGAAATTTAAAGTCATGTAGGTTAAAACGAAGGAGTAGAACAAAATTTAATTTAATACATTGTGTGTAACCTTCAGAAACGCAGAAACGCAGAATAAATATGGGAAATGCGTGTTATTATTCGGTTGAGAAGCTCTTATCATCCAGTCTGCTGTCCAAAAATCTGAAAGTTAGAATTTATAAAACAGTTATATTTCCGGTTGTTCTGTATGGTTGTGAAACTTGGACTCTCACTCTGAGAGAGGAACATAGGTTAAGGGTTTTTGAGAATAAGGTGCTTAGGAAAATATTTGGGGCTAAGCGGGATGAAGTTACAGGAGAATGGAGAAAGTTACACAACACAGAACTGCACGCATTGTATTCTTCACCTGACATATTCAGGAACTTAAAATCCAGACGTTTGAGATGGGCAGGGCATGTAGCACGTATGGGCGAATCCAGAAATGCATATAGAGTGTTAGTTGGGAGACCGGAGGGAAAAAGACCTTTAGGGAGGCCGAGACGTAGATGGGAGGATAATATTAAAATGGATTTGAGGGAGGTGGGGTATGATGATAGAGACTGGATTAATCTTGCACAGGATAGGGACCGATGGCGGGCTTATGTGAGGGCGGCAATGAACCTTCGGGTTCCTTAAAAGCCATTTGTAAGTAAGTAAGTAAGTAAGTGTAGCCTTCAAACCGTTCTGCTTGTAAAATTATCAGCGTATTCATAAAGCTCTTCAGTTTATCTGAGTAGCGATGTTGTTCAATAATGTGGCCAATTTGATTATCACACGAAATCCACATACATTGAAAACTGTCATTTTCATTTATGTTATTGGAGGTTATGTGCAAAGCTCGGAACTTGGGGACTTGTGTGTCGTGTGCATGAGCAAGGTTACAGGTGCAACGTACACGAAGCTCAAGCTGCAAGTGCTCAGGGACAGTCGTGTGTACTAAGAAAGTGGTCACATCGAATGACGGGAAGGCGGACGAGGAAACTGTGTCGTTTCGAAGCCAATGACATTCAGATAATTAATCAGAGGTAAACGATCTGTTTGAAAATAAGAAAATACGTATTATTCGAATGGGTATTGTATACGTTTGAAAATATATTTCTTAAAATTTAGGTACAAAATTTCGTGGAGGAATTCTGAGGAGATGCATTATTTTCTTCGAATGGAGAGTTTATATTTTGTAACTTGTGTCAAACACAAACTAGAGATTGGAAACGGGCATTCATTGAAATACATTGCAGTCCCTTAAATCGGTGGAAAATTTGTCCATGGCCATGGATCAAGTCGTAGTGGAACCTTCCCTAGTAGTGACATAGAAATTGAAAACTATTTTCGAGACAAATTTAGGATACTTATCTTTCTCAGATACGAGATCAGCTAGCAACTACTGAAAATCGAACAGGAAACAGTGACAGTGAAAACATTCAATACTTTATTTCGGCCTAAGACTTTATAATACAATTACAAACCATTTTCCAAATTTGAAAGTTTAAAAAATTGAAACTTTCAAAAAATAAATTTGTAAAATTAACCACGACATAATATAATATTAACAAATGTATTTTTTTACATTTTATTTCTCTCTACTATATTCTTGTTTTTATTGAATATCACTGGCTTCTGTCGAATTGTCAATTTATATTAAATGTGTATTTTTCTCTCTTTTTCTCTTTCTTCTTTATTCTTGCTCTTGTGTTGTATTTATTGGTTTGAATTAAGTTACTTATTGTATTTAGTAAAGTGTCCTTGAAAATTTTATGTTATATTATTGACTAAGACCACACCGTACACGAGCCTGGCTCTTACGGTAGTGGCTAGAAACATTTTTGTTTTATAAATGTAATTTGTATTCAGTAGGTAGCTAGTTAAAATAAATAAAATAAAAAAATTAATTTTGCTCCCGTCACTTCATGTGACGTGGAAATAAGTTTCTTTCGTTTCAAATCATGTTTAACTAACAGACGAAGAAGGTATGGGTTCGAAAAATATTCGAATGTATGTAGTCATACACTGTAATAAAATATACAGAGCAGAACTGTATATTTGATATATTTTGCATGTTTATATATATATATATATATATATATATATATATGCTATAAAATTACGTGTTTCAACCTACCATAATATTATCATTATGTTGTTCCAGCCAGGAACCACTTTTATAGCAGACCTGACAGTACCTCTGTGCTGGAAGCGGGAGTTTGTTGACATTGAAGTCCGGTCGCTTAGCCACGTTCAAAGACACAAGTCCCCAAGTTCCGAGCTTTGGTTATGTGATATTTACGTCCATTTTTAGGTCTATTGATTCAATAACGAAATAAAGGTCTTCTTTTTTTGATTAAAGAAAAACTTTATTATACAATGATATACAATAAAATTGTGCTTAAAGATTATAAGTACTGTGCTATAAAAGCACACAAGAAACATGTATGGAGGTTGCAGTCCTATGACTATAACAAAAATGTTAAACTTCACAGAACAGATCTGAATGTCTTTTTCTTTTTAATATTCTTATGTGGGGAGGCGGTGGAAGTTGTTCTGGGATCATATTAAGCAGGTCATTTGGATGGTTAACCAGTGAGCGATGGAGCCGTATGTAGGAACTGCACAGGGTGGATTCAACAGTAGGCAGGTTCAAATCTCTGTGCGGATGTACCAGGGTGCATCCATGATTAGTAGAAGGACCCGGAAAGGTCTTCTTGAAAATAAAAATCGAATTGTTCTTCGTTTAATGAAAACAAGAGGTATTAAGTAGGTATGAAATTAAAACACATTTCGGCTTTCAATAGCACGCGACGCTGAAACTTTCAACTTGCATTTTTTTTCTAAGTTTATTTAATTTATCTATTTAATCTGACAGGATTAAGGTCATAAGGCCTTCTCTTCCATCCTACCAGATAGCACATATAAATACAAACACTGATGAAAATAATACAAATTAAGTTAAAGCCCTATAGAGGGTCTTTTTTTTTTAGTAGATTATTTTACGACGCTTTATTAACGGCTTAGGTTATTTAGCGTCTGAATGAGGTGAAGGTGATAATGCCGGTGAAATGAATCCGGGGTCCAGCACCGAAAGTTACCCAGCATTTGCTCATGTTGGGTTGAGGGAAAACCCCGGAAAAAATCTCAACCAGGTAACTTGCCCCAACCGGGAATCTAACCCGGGCCACCTGGTTTCGCGGCCAGACGCGCTTACCGTTACTCCACAGGTGTGGACTATAGAGGGTCAACAGAGTCAAAAGAATACTATAGAGCTCTCATCGAGCTAATACAAGAAAAAGGAAAGAAAACAGAGATAGCAATGATGATATTGATAACTGACAACAATAATAATAGTAGTAGTAGTAGTAGTAAATACATTACATATTAATTTTCAATTTTACAACAGCATAGTTACAATATTTACTACATGTAATGGATTAAGGTGAAGTTGCGCAACCTGACAGGTGTTCAACAAGCAATTCCACGAACTAGAATGTGATTTTTTAAATTTAAATTTGAATTTTGATATTGTCCGACAGTCTCTGACATGGTCAGGGAGAGAATTCCAGAGGCGTGGAATAGATATGCTGAAAGATGAGTAGAAGGATGTTCTGTGCAGAGGAATAGAGAGAAGGTACATGTTCCGGGTTCGAGATAGTGAAAGGTAAACAAAACGAGATGCTAGGTAAGAGGGTGTACGGTGCGTAAATCTGTGACAGATTAGGTTAGGTTAGTTTAGGCTTTTGGTATGCCTTACACATAAAAATCTTTAACAGGTTAGGTTAGATTAGGTTAATTTAGGCGTTCAAGATAGAGTAGACTATCCACCGGCCACTGAATGAATATTTCACACTTTTATCACAGCCACAACACATTTCAATAGTATATAGAACTATTACTACATTAACACATTTAATTAATATAATTTAGGCTATCAAGTGCAAAACTCGCCTTATCCAAATTAAAAAAAAATGGTTACATATGGGATGTTGTACTTCTTGCAGCTCTCTATCCACTGATATAGTCGGTTTGTGCAAATCTTGTCTAATTCCTCTTCCATAGAGCTCAGAAAACTACTATCAAATGCAGAAGTGTCCATATCCATAACGGTTTTTCCTGTTTTCTGACAAATCACTTTACCTGGATAAGGCGAGTTTTGCATTTGATGGCCTCATATCATGAAACATATACTGAACGGTCGACCTGGGTAGCGTAGTCGGTATAGCGCTGGCCTTCTGTGCTCAAGGTTGTGGGTTCGATCCCGACCCAGGTCGATGGCATTTAAGTGTGTCTAAATGCGACAGGCTCATGTCAGTAGATTTATTGGCATGTAAAAGAACTCCTGCGGGAAAAAATTCCGGGACACCAGCGACGCTGATATAACTCTGCAGTTGTGAGCGTCGTTAAATAAACCATATTTTTTTTTAGACTGAACGAACTAAATGTAGATCTAATTATTATAAAAGTAGCCATAATTTCTTCCTGGAATTACAATCCACTTTCACTAGGTGGCAACCGACACGAGTATATGCAATACATGAAAACTAAATACTAAATGTGAGGAAATTACTACAGGTGTGTAATATTATGTGACAGGTTAGGTTAGATTAGATTATGTGTGTATTATGTGACAGGTTAGGTTAGGTTTGATTAGGTGTGTAGTATTATGAGAGATTAGTTTAAGTTTCATTAGGTGTGTAGTATTATTGCTATGTTGGTGACACTGAAACTCATTATTACATTAGCTAAATATGTCCGTATTTATCATCCACGCACGACGATTTCCGTATATAATTAAGGTACGTATTTAGGGCGGGTTGGGTGGACGTACAGCTCTCCCAGTGATCACATCAATTTCTACTAATCAATATTATAAATCCAAGGCATTTTCAGTATTTTATCAAGTTGCTATAGTGGCTGGGACATAAGTAACATTCACCTCGCTTGCTATACAAAAACCGTTAATTAAATATTCTGATTTGTTTTTATGTAGATATCATTAATTTTAAAATTGTCCACCACATATTTTTCCGCCATTTTTAAGCAATTTTTAGGCCTCTATTCCTTTAAGATTTCGTTCTTTTTTATTGTTTATACATCACGAGAGTTATATAATATTTATTATACTTGTGTTCATTTTCAATACAAATTCCATAATAAACATGTCTTGAATCTGTCTTGTTTACACATTGTTAAGGTACAAGCGATTATGGAAAATATGCCTATACTCATGTTGAACTCTTTTTGACAGAACTGCGTAAGATTAAAATAATACGGAAGAATAGCCTATGTATTGTATCTTCGACATCGCTTCATACCACTTACGGGACTGACGTCTGATTTATGTTCCGTTATTTCATGATGAAATTAAACTGAAAAATGGTAAAACTTTACAAATATACATATAGAATTATCTGTAAAAATAAATAAGCGAGTTTTCATTAGGTTTAGAATCTATTACCGGTTTGATAAGCCTTGCACATGCACTTATGGTAGATAGTATGTATAAATATGTAGATTTACCATGGACCGAAGAAATGAGTGTTTTCACCGGGACGGGTTAGATGATAGATGCATTTATGGCTTTCCCAATTATCACATCTTTTCTTGTGCTACAATAGCGGTGTAGAGGTGTGCTACAATATTGAGATGATTTTAAATGATTTAAGGATAATTCGGTAGATAACGTTGGTCAATATGACAGACACCATCGAGGATCAGTGGCAGATTAGGTTTGGTTTGTTCAGGCTTTTGGTATGCCTACCTAAAACGTGTATGCAATTATACAGGGACATAATTTTATTTTATATTAACCTGGCTATACCTTTGGATGAACGATTGAAAACCGGAAACACCGTTTGCTACCCCCTTCCACGACTGGAGTTCGGTGATACTGGCGTAAAATACAAACAAATCACTTTACTAGGTATAGGAGGGAAGAAAAGTAATTCATCCATTTACGTAAACTAGAAAATATCACGCTTTTGATTTTGATCATTTTCATTGGGTTTTTGTTGAATCAAAATACAGTACAGTATTAACAGTGGGTGTTTTTATTCACGAACTGAGCTGTCCATGCGGACGTATTCATTATGCAGTGTATATTATATTGTCTACAGCACATTAACGTACACTATAGAGAATGAAGTTAAATTGAAAAAATAATCATAATATGGATATTTAAACATATTTTTGAAAATGGTGGCCGTTACTTTCGATACAGGCTCCAGTTCTGATGTGCATCGCAATATAGACTATTGTGTCTAATTCCAATTACCAGATTCGTACTTCGTATCAGTAACTCATGTTGAAATAAAGAGTATACTCTATAAAAGAGTACCTTACGTACTGTAAATTCAATCTTCACTTCTGCCCGATCCGAAAAGATAAAATTACTCAGACATGCTATCTATTGTCCGTCCAAGTGGTTATGTCGTAGAGTCGTAGAAAGGGAGGAAATCACGTGACAGTTAATTACTTAACGAGCCCCTTTTATTTAAGCTATTTTAAACAGTTGTATAATATTACGTAGACATCCAATTCCTAACAGAAATTAATGTTCTCAGAAAAGAGCTAAGACAGCCCAGCCACTAGCTGGCGAATAAAAGCTGGTGGGGGAAACCGGGATACGACGTAGGCAAATGGACGACAGTACCTGTGCGAAAATGATTCAATATTGAAAGCTCTTTCGTCACTGGAAAACGCGAACATATTTTTGGAACGTACTGTTTACTATGACCGTAAGGCTACTATAACTAGCCTATATGCGGCCTTGGATCTGTGTGGAGGACGGTTGAACTTCATTAGTATAAGGGGTGGGAGTGAAGTACATTAAAAAACTCAGGTACAATGAAAATTGAAGTAAAAATAAAATGATGTCCCTGTATATTTAAGTTTTTATCTCCCGTGTGTTGTGCATAGCAGGATCAAAAGATTCACCGAAACGGCTATACATTAAGAAGGATTGATAATTATATTAACTGCTAAATTATTAGTAATGTAGCAAAACAAATGACGTCCCATTACGAGGTTATAAAGATTACACACATATGTGCAGAAATTTGATCCGAACAAATGTAACTTTTCGTCCTACAAAGAAATTTGAAAATGTTTCATTTTTTCGGATAAAATTTCTGCACATTTAAACGACAAAACTAAAATTCTTTCAATCATTTCTTATCATAATATACTGCTCTCTTAAATTTGCTGCTCGTATTGGGAATTAAATCAATGGCTTTCCCAAAATACGTTATGAAATGTTTTTACATAAAGCAATTTTTATCTCGAGAAAATAAAACTAGCAAAATTGTATTAAATATTATTGTTTGAAATATCTCAAAGAATAACCCCTTGAAATTAATAACATTAGTTACGGTTCACCTTGTATATGTTGTTGTTTAGTCAACTATCCGAAGACGGATCTGAATCTCACAAGTGATACAACAATGCACCACTTATGAGGCAACTAGGCCAGGAGATAATGGGGTAGTTCCTTTCCTCATCCATTGCACACATCGCCGATTAACTACATGTTACACATCAGACTTCAGATCCTGTATATGTATACAAACATTAATATATTTGGAAATCCACTACTGTATTTAGAAATCGTAGTCAAAAACCGAAATATCTGAAAGAATAACTTCTTGAAAATAATAATATTAGTCATTACTTCCGGTTCACCCTGTAGGCCTATATGTACAGTATAACAACATTAATCTATTTGGAATCCCACTATTTTGAAATCGTAACCAATAGAGCTACCTTGCCACGTTTGCAGATTCTCTTGCTCTTCTGTACATTAAATGAATATCTGCTAATTCAGCATCAGTTAATTCTTTCCATTACGTCAAGTGAACTTTCTGCAAAGTTAATGGCTCTTAACTGATTTAGTGTTTATGCTGCAGGACATTTTAAACCAGGACTGCAGAACCGTTAAGTAGTGGAAATATGTCAGCCTCACTCCATTTCTATTGGGGATGATCAACTTCTGCGTAGAGTTGTTGACGTTCTTTGCGTATGGAAGCTTGAATATTTGTGACAGTTATCCAATAAGGCCTGGTTCACAAGAGCGGAATATCTGCAAATGGTGAGACATTAATTTAAATGTAGCAATTCACACAGGACGGAGAGTTTGCCATAGCGGAACGCCACACAGTGACCGCAAGTTTGCTATAATATTGCATCAATCACACGAGCGGACGCGGTAGTGTCCAGACGACATAGTCTTTTACGAGAGCTGGACCCGATAAGTTAAGTATGCTTTGGCCCTTTGTGTGCCTATATGCGATAAATGTCCAAATCCGACGGGTGGCCTTGGTGACATTCGTGAATCCGATGCTGACAGGTGGGTCATCCTGTCTCAGTCCCTGATAGAGCCAGGTCCCGTTTCACAGACGAATAGCCTGATAAGCCCTAGGGGCTGGAAACCCAAACTCTTGCTGTCATCGTCGGCTGATAGCTGGGCCATTTTATCTGAGCCTCTGATAGAGCTAGACATACGAGTAACATGATGGGCCCCAAACTCTTCCTATATCAGGATAGGAAATCCTACTATCCCTAGGACTTCGCCCCAACATATTTTCACTATTGCAGATAACAGATGAAGGGAAGGGGAGATTGTTGGTGAGATAATAGAAAGAGACGGGAGTACCGAGTTAAAAACCTCTGAAACATTTGCTGGAGGCACAAACGCGGCCCACATGGTTTTTTTCCCCACTTCCCTGACTGGTTATGTCAGTTTATTAGTGTGATGCCTGTAGTAAAGTATTACGGGATATAATCGTACTGCAGCTTTATTTTCCATCTACTCTGAATTTCTTCAACTGAAACTAAATAATTTATTTTTGTAGAATATATAGGCTACACTGAAATGTTCAACTCTGGAGCACAATCTTCTTCATTTCCGTTATCTGATTGCTTTCGGCTTGGAGTAGGTCTAAATTGTCTGATTTGCTTGGTATTCCTGCGATCTCAACGTTTATAATTTTGTCTCTATATTTTGCACATTATATTAAATGTGAGGGTTATATTATAAGTTTATTCCTCATTAATAACAATGATGAATGATCTTGGCTCTATTATAGTGCTCTTACTTTAAGAGACAAAATTCATGTCTGTGGTTGAAGAAGATGAGAAGCCAGTAGTAAAGGTGAGGTTTTTTAATTTGTTTATTTTACAACGATTTATCAAGTATGATGGTTATCTAGCGCATGAGTGAAATGAAGATGGCAATGCCAGCGAAATGAGTCCAGAGTCCAGCGCCAAAAGTTTTCCAGCATTTGCTCGTGATTGGTTAAGAGAAAATTCCGGAAAAACCTCAACCAGCTAAACTTGCCCCAACCAGGATTCAAACGCGGGCAACATGCTAACCGTTACTTCATTGTGGTGGACTGAAGGTGGTGGTGTCTTTGTAGTGATAATTATCTGCAGTAATGTCACGAGAGGTCTGAGATCTGCCGATAAATCCACGAGCGAAGCGAGTGGATTTATCTGGGAAATCTCAGACCTCGAGTGACATTTATTAGGACTATTTCGTGAATAAAATAAAAATTTAAATAATATATTTCTAAAATTCGATCACAAAATGTTAATAATTGTATATTAACGAATACTTAACCTATTCAGATATTGTAAAGTTGAAATACTCGTAGATGAATATCGATTATTGCAATAAAGAAATTCGATGTTATTATTCAGTAATGCCAATTGCGAAACGCGAAATACAGGTTTAACAATGTTAATTACATGTACTGCACTTTTCTTTTATTATTACAACAAATACATTTTCATTATCTGCTGAAATCATAATTTAATTTAACAGTAACAGTGGGGACAACTATATACCAATGCTTATGTATTCACAGCGAGATATGTTGCTACACAGTGAAGCCATCTCTGTATAGACAGGCCTAATTAAAACACGAATTTTATTACACTATACGAAAGGCAGTTTCATCAAAGATATTATTACTATGCAAGGTCTTTGAGTTTGATATTCGATGATGTTACATAAATTTGAACGTCTATTAATTGTTTAATTTCAATACAAACGTTATAGGCTACAATTTTATAGGCTATGTTACCTGTGGAAGCAGGACCAATGTCAGCTGTGCCTTGTTTCGATCGTTACTTACAATGAGTGCTACACGAAAGTATTTTTTATAGCTCGACAAAGGCATTCTCGCTGTAGTGTGTAACGGAACTAAAGCTGCATCTACACAGTTCAATATTCCAATCGCATATGCGTGCAATCTGGGAAGAATATTGAAAGAATCAAGTTTAAAAGGTACGTTCAATTAAGATGCATAAAGATTTTGTGTCTACATGGTGCGCAGTTTTGAACGCGGTCTTCACTGCGTAAATATATTAATTAATATGAAATATCAAGCTTGCATTCATTGCTTTAAATTTGAAAGAAAAGTTTAACCGTGTAGTTGCATCTTAATGTATTCATGATCATCAATTTACGGGGAAACAGTTGGCGACAACGACTAAACAAAAGTACGACCATGCGATAAATTGATAGCGATAAATCTAGCTGCAGAAATTATCGCAAAGTCTGACTGTGATTGGTTGGAATTCAAAATTTCATTACACTTCATTGGTCGAAAATGGAATGACGTCATATAAACGAAATAGTCAAAGAAACATTTGTGAACGTTGTTGCCATAATTGATATCTACAGCAAAGGAAATAAATATTAAAAGAACTGATTTTAATTGAAAATATCAAATTAGAAAAGCATATAAGGAGAATCAAAAACATACTCTGATTTCAGTACTTTTTAATTATCAGAATTCTGGCACGCAGATAGTCTGTTATAGTGATCATGTACATAAAAACTGGCAGTTTTGTGTGTCTTCCTGAATTATTTCTTACTATTTTAACGAGACACAAATGTACTCACACTTTTCATATTCCTTTTCTTTGTACGAAAAACAAAATTTAATTTGGTAAAGGAAATTACCGGCTTTCTTCAGTAATACAATTCAGTGTGACCGTCTGTAAAGAGAAGACAAATGAAACACTGTTCTTAGCTGACAATCTAACGCGCGTCAACTAGGCTGTACTAAAAACATAGTTCATTACAAAAGGTCACGCAATTATAACTTAATAAAACTTCATAAGACATAACGCTTCATTTCGCTGAGGTACAGCAAAGTCAAGAGGACGTTCGTACCAGAGGAAATAGTATATTAAGTTACGTGAATGCTGTCATTCAACAATGAGAATTCCTAGAGGTTGAAAATTATTTTATTCCCATTTTCAATAGCAAAGCAATCTAAGTAGGCCTAGTCATGTTGATTACCCACTTTAAATTTTAGTATTTACTTTATACGCATGAACTGCAAAGATATTTTAAAATAATTTTTTTTTCTCAATATGCGAAATAATAAAGATTGTTTGTGATATTCAGTAAATTCCTCCGTTCGCCTCTCTCTCTGTCCATCTTTAACTGGTCGTCAGTCACTTTACTGTATTCATTACATTTCATAGTATTCGTACATCGCTTCACAACTAAAATATGGAACATGTCAAAAAAATCTTAATAATACTACAAAGTCTTAATTATAGTCACAGTCTAGTTGAAATATATTATACAGAAGAGTTTTAAAATATATAGTACAACACACTGATATAACCTCAGCAGTTGCGAGCGTCGTTAAAGAAAACAATTTTAAATCAACAGATTTCGGCTAAACGAGCTCAGAGTTAGTTTCTCGTACTCCGCTTATACACCTTCAAGTGTTTAGACCTCATTCCTCAGTCATACCAACATAACTTTAGTGACATTACAAAAGTTTCACGCTAGTGTTCACTCAAGCTATGCCTTGCATATATGAATTTCTGACAGGTTAGGTTAGTTCAGGCTTTTGTTATGTCTTACATAAACGAATCTGTGCAGGACTTTCAAGCGTTGGATAAAGACTGGTAATGTTTTGTTTGTGATGTTGTCAGTACTGGTCTGTACTATAGGTAGAGTAATGACGAATTTTCACTCCCGAAATCACCAGAACTAATTGTGTGCTAGTTTGACCCACATTTCTCTTAAATCGACAAAAAACTGGTGCAGCACAGCCCACTATAGGCTATTAGAGTTTTTGTAAGGCAGGCTGCAAGAAGCTATAAGGTTCAGAAAGGAAAATCGTCTAAAGAAGTCATCCTCTTTCATGACAATTGCCGTCTTCGCTGCGCAAAATATTGCACAAGATGTCCTCATTGAACTTAGCGAGGTAGTGCTGCCACAACTGCACAGTGTGTTAGGAGTATACGTGCAAATATTTTGATATATGTTTCAGAAAAATGTCTATTTAGTTTTTCCATAGTTCTAATAGTTTCTCCATAAGTAAGTTATATCATGTAACCTATTTTAGTCTGATGTTTTGTAAATGATAGTACTATGAAGCGCCCTTCAGTTTAGACCAGACCTGCAGAACTGTAGCTCCTTAGAACGACTGCCTTCGTACCCCTTCTACCACACCCACTTTTTCTACCAGTGGTCACAGCGTTCTAGTTGCGCTTGGCTATATCAAAATTCATCCTAGCGGCGGCGGGTACACGCAATACGCATATTGCAGGTTAAAGAGAACTAAATCTAAACCCGTGAAGAAATACCTACTACTTCCAAAGGAAATGGGAATATGTTTATTTTGTTGTTGAAGAAGACTAAAGAATTGCTTATTTACTGTGTCCATCCAATTTATTTCTATTCATTTCAATATTAAACAACATTTCTACAAAGCTCATATTAAGGATTATGGAATAGACAAACTTTAGGGTAAGTTCATTATTACCAGGCTTCGCGACTTCGGACCCAACAGAGCAGTTTAGTGAGAAATCCGCATAACGGCGTACTGAGTATAGTGGTAATGCGTACAGTGGGTGGGGGTACTGTAGAATGAATGCCAACAAATACGCAAAGGAAAACGCTCTGGATTTGAAGGTTCTGACGAATAATTTCGTTTTCATACAAACTGTGTCTGAAACTATTACACGGTTAGAGAAGTCAGAGCAAGAGATGCCGGAAGCCCTCAAATTAATTTAGAAAATGATGCAGAGAATTAATGAGACACCAAGTACACCGGTTACTGAACGTGTAAAACAGAAGTGGAAATCAATTTTATGTAAAATAACGGATATGGAACATTGTGTAACATAAACAGCAAATTAGTGGACATAGTCACCCGAGAATAAAGGACTGTCTCTTAGAGACTGCAATGATGATAGGGTCTTTCGTTTTGCTCCTATCACGTCATGCGACGTAGAGCGCAGCTTTATACAGTACAAACTTTGGCAGATAACCGAAAAAGATTTACGTTTGAGACACTGAGAATGTATCTTGTAGTAGGTACATTGCAATTCGGTACTGTAACTGCACTTCCTAAAGACGACCAATAGGATAAATGAAAAAATTAAAATTGCTACATGTTCATTTTCACCATTAACACTGTGTATAATTAAACACAAATGCTTATAAAAGACAGGAGAATAAATGCTTTTCACATTCTTTTGACATTATCATTGTCAAATGTATATTTACTTTCAGAATGTACATATGTGTGTTTCCCCATACTACCGTACTCTACTCTAAATAGCAACGTTGTTACCTCAACACATCTCTATCTACCTGCAGCGAGTCAACAACCTATAGTGCATGCACAGTAAACTTATTGTATCGGGTCCAAAGTCTCGAAGCCTGGTTATTACAAACTGTATACATATTGATTATTTTTTTTTATATACTGTTAAATTAAGGACATCACTCGTTGTGTTCATTTTGTATTGAAATGATTAGTGACATTTATATTAACTTTCAAGATTCATTACTTAAATGCTATAAATTTATGTTTCCGTAGGTGATAATAGGAGGAAAGTTTTGGAAAATCTAAAGCAGGCTAGGTGCAAAGAAATCTCAAAGAAACTACCGATAGAAAATCTAGAATAATCGTAAACCTTGAAACGACATAACGGATTATAAATACAATGACTTTATTACAATCCTTTTTTAAAACTACAGTGCCGCTACATTTAAATTAGTGTCTCATAGAAAACGGTGCGTTCGCCATTTGCAGACATTCCGCTCTTGTGAACCAGGCCTTATTGGATAAATGTCACAAATATTCAAGTTTGAGGTAACAAAAGCCAAACTTACGTCAAATAAATGATAGAAATAATAATCTTTCCGTATCTCGATCCTGTTACCAAATAAAATAAGTAAAATCACAGCAGTAGAATTAAGAAAATATGACAATTCTTCGTACGAATATAGAATTACGAATAAACACAAGGTAAGAGTTGTTTTTAAGATAATATGTCAATGGACTAGAATCGTGCTGTTTTGCAGAAAACTTGAGCAATATTGACATTAAAACGAACGTTATCAATAGATTAGAGAAGAATTTGGTCCTCGAAATCTGCCGAAGTAGTCAGAAAATTACCCAATTACGGTACTTATAAAGTCAAATATTGATCTATGTAAAAGATTGTCTTCTGTTGTCCACGTATGAACCTGATCGATGTATCATTAACTACGTATATTTGTTTGTACTTTGTAGATTAATATTATGTATGTATGTATGTATGTATGTATGTATGTATGTATGTATGTATGTATGTATGTATGTATGTATGTATGTATGTATGTATGTATGTATGCATTTATTTACGTCGTCCTCGGTAGCGTAGTTGGTACGGTATAGCGCTGCTCGAGGTTGCGGGTTCGATCCCGGCCGAGGTCGTGGTATTTAAGTGTGTTTAAATGCGACAGGCTCTTGTCAGTAGATTTATTGGCATGTAAAAACTCCTGTGGGACAAAATTCCGGCACACCGGCGACGCTGATATAACCTCTGCAGTTGCGAGCGTCGTTAAATAAACCATAATGTTTTATTTATTTACACTGAAAGTGGGAAAACACCCGGTGGCAGTGGTGCACACAATAAAAACAATACACAATAAAATCAATATACAATAATTACAATTAATAATCATAATAATACATAAAATAACCTAATTAATAAGTGAACCTAATTTTATATTACAACCTACATATGTATAGGCCTTACATAAGTTTCACATTGGTACTGGTAACAATCTTTCACTTTACTCTCATATCACTCATTGTACTTGCATTATAACAAATTTCACTGACGCTATAGAGTGCATTTCATTGACACTATAAATTATCACTGATCGAAACTATTCACTGCACTGTAAAACCATAACTTCACTGACTCACCATCCTTCACTGATACAACAGTTCAAATAAGACATACAATTACACCCTTATCCATACTACTTATAAACAGAACTACATTTAAACTGAACATTTCTATATATTATTTTAATGTACCGAATTACATATGATATTTCCATGCAGATATTCTGCGTCATCATACGATGGAAGAGTAATGGAACGGAGAAAAATTCTCTCCGGCGCCGGGATTTGAACCCGGGTTTTCAGCTCTACGTGCTGATGCTTTAACCACTAAGCCACACCGGATACCCACCCCGGCGTCGGACAGAATCCTCTCAGATTAAGTTCCAACTCTTGGGTTCCCTCTAGTGGCCGCCCTCTGCACTATTTCATACTTCATAGATGTCTATGAACGTAGGACTGAAGTCCACACATGTGCTGAGGTGCACTCGTTATGAGTGACTAGATGGCCGGGATCCGACGGAATAAGCGCCGTCTTAAATCACGAAGTGATTTACGCATATCATATATATTATTTTAATTTACTCTTTCATCGTATGATGACGCAGAATATCTGCATGGAAATATCATATGTACTTCGGTACATTAAAATAATATATATGATATGCGTAAATCACTTCGTGATTTAAGACGGCGCTTATTCCGTCGGATCCCGGCCAACTAGTCACTCATAACGAGTGCACCTCAGCACATGTGTGGACTTCAGTCCTACGTTCATAGACATCTATGACGTAGTGCAGAGGGCGGCCACTAGAGGGAACCGAAGAGTTGGAACAATCTGAGACGATTCTGTCCGACGCCGGGGTGGGTATCCGGTGTGGCTTAGTGGATAAAGCATCAGCACGTAGAGCTGAAAACCCGGGTTCAAATCCCGGCGCCGGAGAGAATTTTTCTCCGTTCCATTACTCTTTCATCGTAAACATTTCTAGTCTAAGACCCTCTTACAAGCTATTTTAAAATAATTTACAATTCAAACCAGAGGAATAACTCGCCAGGCTTATCGCCTTAATTTTAATTATTGTTTAGTTTAGTCAACTGTCTGCAGACAGTTCTGTACCTCACAAGTGATACCAACATGGCACCAATTATGAGGCAACTAGGCCAGGAGATAATGGGGTAGGGTGGCCAGTTCCTTTTCCCATTACACTAATAATGTTAATAACCTCTCTTTCTTTCTTTCTTTCTTTCTTTCTTTCTGGGTTACATCATATAGGAATAGCACGGGTGTGGAAAAGAGGAGCAAATAATAGGCGAAATGTATGGTGTAATATCAAATGGCGTTATTTTACATTGAGATGCGACCTCCAGTATTCGGAAAATTCCTCACAGCATTTACAATCGGACTTCACTATCAATTGGGTTCATAAAATTATCACCGCATCTGTTCATTACGTGTCGACAAGAAATCCTGGGAACAAATTCTAGAGCAGGCCTGCACAAGATTTGCGCTGTCCGAGTCGGCTCACAGTTCGCGAGCGGAATGCAGATATTGGCTGCGCTCTGTATAAGGTGGACTGGAAGAAGGGGTGATCTCGTGCAAAATGTACACAAAAGGAAGTGCTAGTACGAGTGTTCATGAAATGAATTCCCGTTCAGTGTTTGCAAAACTATCTTGGACTATTATTAATTAATAAAGAAATACTTATTTTACAGAAATAATAGAAAATCTATAGCTACTTAAATATACAACATCATTTTGTTATATTTTTATTTATCAGTACATCAAAACGGGGTTTTGTTTTATGCTGTTGGCAGCCGAAAGGAACAGTACTGATCGTAATGAAATATCAGTTACAGATGTTCGATGCCTCCCTGTATTAAAGTTGATTATACAAAACAGTTGCTCACAAATATAAATGTTGAACCAAACATAGCAATCATTTTCACAGCCAGCCTGTGTAGTCTGGATATTATTGCTAAGGTTCAGTCTTGTAAAATTCAACCAGTGTAGTGGTATTATTCAAACGGTCTTCAGCCCTTAGGCCACATTGAAGATCAATAAGTTCAAGCTGTAAATCGTATGACACTGTTTCAACTGGTGTTCAAGGTATTAATTATGATAACTTTAAACTTCTTTCCAATTAAGACAAGATCTTGGAATCTAGAATTAAATTCATTTTGAATTTCAATTTATATTTGCGTATAATCGTTTAACATGGCTTCATCACAAGCAGTTTCAATCGTTGGAAAGTGAGTCATATTACCTTCCCGAAACTGACTTATGAAAAGCGTAAGTTTACGACTGAAATCCCGTAATTTATTCAACATATCAATAATTAGCTGGCCTTTTCCCTGAAGGGAGATATTTAAATTGTTGAAGATTAATAAATTCTAACGTACCCTACCTCATGTAATAATGGAAATTCAAACTCCTGAACCTTTTTACTGCGAACTTCACCAACTAAACCATCGTATCTGTATGTGTGGACTAGTAATGACGCATTAAATTACGTTTTCCTCTTTCTTTCAAACTTTTGTGGCAGATAAGGCTGACTCCGTCTGCTGTGGAAAAAAAATAAGCATTTCCCCATGCAATATTGAAAGAATTTGCCTGGTGGTACTTTTCCGTCTTTTAGATTCCTCCATTATGTAGGCGTAGATAGGCAAAGTGAAATAGCTATTGATAATACACACTACGCCAGATAGCTGCGTGGACTGTCCTCTATGAGCGCCGTTTGTGCAAGCCTGTTCTAAAGCACTATAAGGAGACATAGCAGCATTAGAAGAAAATATCTACCCCCTCGATGCTAGGGCGGAATAGAGGATCGGTTGAATGTTTTGACCTCATGGGAGGTAGAGTATTGACAAGACATTGGAATGTTCTTCTAGAGCAGTGATGTCAAATCAAGCGCATTTTTCTGACCTTGACGTCGTGCGCGGGCAGCAAACGCTAAGTATGGAAAGAGTAAGGGTTGTGTATATGAATAATCAACCTGTTGGATTAAGAAAACAGTGGTGCACAAACTTCAAACGGAACGTGAAATTTTATGTCGTTATTTTTATAGGACTTCTTTCTGTTTAATATTATCTATATTGTCTGTAAAACAAAAGTGCTAACACTGATTTCTTAATATTGCACTTGTGTTTTAAATCTTAATAACATAATAGAGAGCTAAGAAGGAATATTCACTTAAATTCCATAGTAGTATAATATTATACTGTATTAAGTGGATGAAACAAATCATTCATAAAGAAAGTGATATTCCAAAGAAAGAGATTCAGTATGACATGATAAGTTAGAATTTATATTGATGGTATCTTTAGCCTTACAAAAGTAATCAATAAACTAATCAAAACAATATTACAGTACAAAGCAAAGTTACCTAGGTACTGCATCTGTTTTAAGTGTAACTAATATTACATAACAAAACTCTTTCGCATTATGCTTTTAAGGTGATATTTGTGAGCAACTTCCTATCATCAGAATATTAAATTATTTTCTCGAAATCTGCTGAAGCTATAGAACTGGCATTTTTACAACAAATGGGCACGTATCTTTTGCTTATGATGTAACAGTAGTTGCTTTGTTAATTCATTTCCTTGCAAACAATTTCCATACGAATATTTTCAAAATGTTCAATATACTATTTTCAGTAATACGTATATACGGTATATTAGATTTACGAAAACATTCTGTAAGGCTACTAAATAAATAGGCCTATACAGGAAAATTTCACTTTTCTATACGAAAAGTTGAGAAAATATTTCTTTTGAATAAAAAATCAAGCTTGTGAAAAATGAGCATTAAAATTAAAACTTACATTCTTATAATGCACCTATACTTCTCAGGCAAATCTAAAAATTAACATGGATACAATTTTAATAAGTTCTCTTCCCTTTATCTATTGAATCAGTGCTGGCCATCCTTGTATATAGCTCGACCAAGCGGCATATACCAACTCTTTCGTCTGTCTCTTTCCTTTCCGCTGTAAAGCGCTCAGGCTCTCCTGGGCTCTAAAGCTCGCGCTTGCTCCTGTGGGCATCAATTGACATGCCTGTTCTAGAGTGAGACAGCTTAGATAACCTTATAACATCAGCTGTTAAGTTTGACATGAAGTGACAACGGTATTACAAGGACAATGATAACTGTTGCTCGGAAGTTGATGAAATATCATATTTTTTCTAAGACATCACAGGTAATAGAGGATGCAATGCAAACTCGTTTCACTTCAACACGAACTAATATACCTACTTTTATTTTGAATTTTTCTGTTTTTGTTGCATTTTTGCCCTTTTCTACTCATGAACTGACATTTTTTTTGCTGTGTAGTCGTATATTCGAGAACATATTGCAGATTACTTACGTCTTACAAGGATTTTCCTTATGGTTGCATCAGCCTTGACTCCTGATCACATGTATTACGTGCTTCCCCCCATTCATTGCAACACAATAAATACTGCAGCCGCAGTGATCATATTGTATCTCACAAGTGAAGACGTAAAAATATCGGAAGAAAAAGCAAAGTTTTTTGCGACACTAACTGAGTTTGGTGAAAATGTATTTTTCACAGTTGGAACTATAGTTTACTATTATTTTGTTTGTATTGTATTATTAAAATTATGGTCTTTTTTAACTTTAATATGATATTTTCAGAAATTTAAGGGGAGAGAACGGTATATTTTTTCCCTCTATTTTCTGTAAAATATTAATTGTTTGCATGTAGAGAGCTCATGGCTATAGCAACTCAAGCAAATATAAATATTTTTAAAAAAGTTATTTTGGGGCCCAGATTTGAATAAAAATACCTAATACAGAATTTTACTAAAACCGATATATCTAAACCATTTTTAAACATAAATTCAAACAGCTTTTTACATTTTACTTGTAAAAACATGCTCAACAAACTGTCTGTAATAGAATTTTAATATTAGTCCTACATTTGTAAAATAAACAATTAAAATTTAATAACATTTTTAAAAAACAGACATATTTTTAAAATAAAATCAATTACCAAAATTCTGTTACAGGGAAAAGTTTGCTAATAGTCTAGAGAATATGTGTTTTAAATTTCGTGCATATATCTTTAATAGTTCAGAAATTGAAACCATTTTTGTCTGGCAATGTACTAAAAAAGTGAAGTTGCCGGAAACAGCAATCAACGGGGGCGTGTGATTTAAAAACTCAGAGCGCAGGAATTTAAAAAATGGCGTCTCAATATCCGATAAGGGCACAAATACTCACAAAATGTTGTACAATGTATTCCACATATATCACAGAGTATTTTAAAGATTTTTTTTTAATTTTACTCTTTTTTTACCAAAAAAACCATCCTCTCCCTTTAAGGTATTTTATAGGTCATTTTTATGTGATTTTTAGGTATGAACTTCCGAGTCCTAATGATAGCTGTTGATTAATACACTTCTGTATCTGTTAATATATATGCTAGATTAGGATACATGTTGTAGGGTACACACTGTAAGTACAATGTATCGTTACTTACTTACTGGCTTTCAAGGAACCCGGAGGTTCATTGCCGCCCTCACATAAGCCCGCCATTGGTCCCTATCCTGAGCAAGATTAATCCATTTTCTATCATCATATCCCACCTCCGTCAAATCCATTTTAATATTATCTTCCCATCTACGTCTCGGCCTCCCTAAAGGTCTTTTTCCCTCCGGCCTCCCAACTAACACTCTATATGCATTTCTGGATTCGCCCATACGTGCTACATGCCCTGCCCATCTCAGACATCTGGATTTAATATTCCTAATTATATCAGGTGAAGAATACAATGCGTGCAGTTCTGTGTTGTGTAACTTTCTCCATTCTCCTGTAACTTCATCCCTCTTAGCCCCAAATATTTTCCTAAGCACCTTATTCTCAAACACCCATAATCTCTGTTTCTCTCTCAAAGTGAGAGTCCAAGTTTCACAACCATACAGAACAACCGGTAATATAACGGTTTTATAAATTCTAACTTTCAGATTTTTTGACAGCAGACTGGATGTTAAAAGTTTCTGAACCGAATAATAACAGGCATTTCCCATATTTATTTTGTGTTTAATTTCCTCCCGAGTATCATTTATATTTCTTACTGTTGCTCCCAGATATTTGAACTTCTCCACCTCTTCAAAAGATAAATTTCCAATTTTTATATTTCCATTTCGTACAATATTCTCGTCACGAGACATAATCATATACTTTGTCTTTTCGGGATTTACTTCCAAACCCATCTCTTTACTTGCTTCCAGTAAAATTCCCGTGTTTTCCCTAATCGTTTGTGGATTTTCTCTAGCATATTCACATCATCCGCATAGACAAACAACCATGTACCGTTACGGATTTTAATTCTAGATGTGGGGGGCATAATCTACTAAGTAAGGCCTGTTTTGCTAAGCACGTACGATCAAAATACCCGTACATTGGGTTTAAGTGTAAATTCAGTGTGTAACTGTTGAATAAATCAATATCTATTTATCTTCTTTGTATATAATATCTCCACCATTAGCACAGACTTAAATCCCTATGCTGTATCAACGTCTACTGCACTAGTCGGAACATTAGCTATGAGCAAAATTAATGATACCAAGTGGTTATAGTCCCAAATTCACGTGTGACGAAGTTTGAAAGGAAACACAGCTAACACTGTTATCACGTGCCATATGTGAATGGCGGATCTAGTAATATTCCAGTCTTAGGAATGTGGTGATGATTATTTTGATTCAGTGCCTTTAAACTGGTTATCACAGATAAGATAACGCTCCACTACTCGTCCATTACAATCCGCTATCACCTGTACTTTACATAGTTTGTTCTTCTAGACATCGCAAATGTGTGCGGCAATATGCCGGATAAGTTAGAATTTGAAAGTAGCACCGGCAAATGCTGAACATTTCTACATTTCACGCAATTAATTACAATTTGAGCCAAAAAAGAGTGACAGGGGATTTGAGGAAATTTTCATGATTGGGTGTAATGTCTATAGAGGAATTATGGTGACGGAATTACGATAAATAAAAATAATTTGCTGTAAGAATTAACACTAGGAAGACTGGATATGGTGACATATCTAGAAAAATTGAGGGGTCATTTTGACTCCTTGTTTTATATTGCCCTCATCATAGAACGTCTTTATACTCATCATCCTATGCTGTAGAAATACCTCGCCTCTGGAATTCGTTGCCTAATGACGTCAGGGACTGCCGGACTTTATCACAATTCAAAATTAAATTGGAAAATTTTGTCTTAGTTAATGTTTTTAGGTATTGCTAGAAGTATTGATTTGTGTTTTTTTCCTTTTTCTTTTTTAATCTAGATTAAAATTGCAAGTTTCTTGTTTATGTTAGTTAATTAGTTAGGATACAATTAATTATGATACTTAATCACTCATTTGAAGTTTGTGTGACTGCAACCTGTGTATATTTTTGTGTGGCTTTACTTTGTTTATAGTGTTTTTTTCTCTCTCTCATTATTACTTGTGTAGCTTTACTTTGTATATAGTGTATTTTTTTTCTGTTTATTTCTATTATTGTATTTGTATTCCTGGTGTTGTGGAAGAGAAGGCCTGATGGCCTTAACTACACCAAAATAAATAAATAAATAAATAAATAAATAAATAAATAAATAAATAATATGCACGGAAAAATGATTTGGTGTGTAATATGTAATGTAATGCGTTAGCAATACAGTAAAGCGTCTCGTTTAGGCACAGTGAAAACGTAAACAAAGTGCAGGTAACGTGTGGAGGAGGACGAGCCGTACGATAAACACGAGAGATGCACAAGGTTTTAGTTACAACATTTATGGCGGAGCATTAATTGAAATTATATATTCCAAAAACACACAAAACAAAAGAACACAAATTGCATAACGTTATCATAAACACATTTTAACAAACAAGCAATTGTAACGTTGAAATAAACAAATCAAATTTTGCTACTTATATGATGTTGCTTTCAAGCAGCATTTTTTACGGTCATGAATTTAATTCTCTGTATGACTAAAATAATATCACAGTCTTCTGTGGCCGAATTAACAAAACTACAGTATATTGGTCTGAAGTGATCAGGTACAGTGCCTGAATAAATTGAACTTTGGGAAGGGATAATAATGTTTAGGAAATAGTGTTGTCACTTCAGATCAGTATACTGTAGTTTTAACTCGGCCACAGAAGACGGTGATATTATGTTAGTCATACAGAGAATGAAATTCATGACTGTAAAAATGCTGCTTGAAAGCAACATCATATAAGTAGCAAAATTTGATTTATTATATTGAATTATTTCGGCGTTACAATTGCTTGTTTGTTAAAATGTGTATATGATAAAGTTATGCATTCTTCTGTTTTGTGTGTTTTTGGAAAATATAATTTCAATTAATGCTCCGCCATAAATGTTGTAACTAAAACCTTGTGCATCTCTCGTGTTTATCGTCCCTCCTCCCCCACACGTTACGTGCACAGTACAGTTAGTATAAAAATGCAATAGGTAGCACAAAACAGTAAGATTCTAAATACTACAGTGTTAACTTTTATGAGAGTAATCATGAAGATCCAGAATAAAAGCATTACAGAATAATTTTAAAGACAGAAATGTTTAAATACAGGAAATGTTAAGTAAAAAAATCCAGAGAAATGCAAACCTAATAGAATCATTAATGGCCAAAATATGTTGTTGTTTTCTAATGCCAGGCATTTGACAATAAAGTCATTTGATCTCTTGCACTCCAATGTTTTTCAAAGATATTGTCATGGTTAGCCACTGACGCACAGATTTTGAGGTGTTCCGAATCCATTTCTTGATTTGAGTTGCACAATGGGCAGTTAGGGGACTGATATACAGTATTCCAATTCTATGCAGATGCTTGGCCAAACAGTCATGGCCTATTGCCAATCTAAATGCAGCTACAGACGATTTGCGTGGCAAATCGGGAATCAACTGTGGATTATGATGCAGAGAGTTCCATTTTTTCCCTTGAGATTGTGTTATCAAATTTTGTTTGTTGAAGTCTAAGTATGTAGATTTAATAATTTTTTTCACAGAGTAATACGTAGATTTAGTAACAGGTCTGTAAGTAGCAGTGCTGCCCTTCTTTGCTAAAGCATCCGCATTCTCGTTTCCCAGGATTCCACAATGAGATGGTATCCATTGGAATACAATTCTTTTATTGAGTGATATTAATTGAGAGAGCATTTTACTTATTTCTGCTGTTTGAGATGAAGGTGTGTGTTTAGAGACTATTGATAGAATAACTGCTTTGGAGTCTGACAATATAACTGTACTTTTAAATTTATTGATGTGGCAGAGAAGATTCCTGAGACTTTCACTTATTGCAATGATTTCTCCATCAAAACTTGTTGTTCCATATCCAAGAGATCTACAAAGTGAGAAGAGACAGCACGTAACACCTGCACCTGCACCTTGTTCCCTGGAGATCAAGGATCCGTCGGTGTATAAATGAAGCCAGTTTTGTGGAGGGTACCTAATATTAATTGTCTCTGAAGACAATTGTTTCAAAATGGCCAAAATATAAATGGCAACGTAATATTTTTGGATTGAATCCTTAAGAATATTAAATAAAAAAAGTTGTCTTTTTTTAGTAAGTAATATTTCCGTTAATATTTTTTCTGACAGTTGTAAAAAGTATTGTCATCCACTGAAGTACAGTCACTAAAAATATGAGTTATTTATGGATTTTATTTTGCTTTGGAACTTTCTCAAAGCCTTCAAAGAGGTTACTTTTGGGTTGCATCGGCAGCGTGTTTACGAATGTGCCGCTACCACATGATTCTCGAACACAGCAATTTTCTTATTTTATGTAAGAAAGCATAGGATTCAGTTCTAAACTAGTCACTAATTGAATAATATTACACGTCATTACTGATAATTATATCTCAAGTTTGATTAGTGTATTATATATCTAGTCAGCGATGCATACAATGGAGGGGAAAATGAACTGGTTATCCTGTCTCATTATTTCCTTGCTAAGTTTATTGTTTATTTCTTGTTTATTGTTAGTAAAATAACATGTACAAAAATACAGTCTTAATTCTTCCCTGAAAGAGGAAAAATTCGTGCTCAGGGAGTTATTTAAACACATACTTAACACAAACAAAGTTAATTATTTGATACACACTGGGTCAAGGAAAAAAAAAATACAGGTATAAATTAAATTCAAAAATACAATTTCAATTTTAACAATTTAAGTCATACAAATACATATACATATTAAATCAATATATATTCTTTAAAAATTAAATTCTTAACGGTATTTTTTAAATTTCTTATACTAATATTTTCCAAATTTGGGTATTTTTCAATTATTTTATTATGTAACCTTGGACCAAAGTAGGTACTCTAAGAGCTGTGCTTGTGAAACACTTTGGTTCCTCTAGAGTCTAGTCATATAAAATCGGATCTTGTAGTTCCATATTTATGATACAATTTGAATTTATTACGATTTTTATGTATGAAGATTAATAAGGCAATATAATAAATCTGTTTAATTTTCAAAACATTAAAATCAGTAAACAAAAGCTCGGATGAGTAATCAATTGGTTTATTAAGGCATATTTTAATTATTCTTTTCTGAATAAGTATTAATGGAGTGAGATTAGAATTACAAGCATTTCCCCACCCTAAAATTCCATACTGGAGAATGGATTGAAATAAAGCTAAATAAATTAGACGTAAAATATTAACTGGTAAATATGACCGAAGTATAACAAAGATATAAATTGTTTTACGTAATCTATTGCATAAATATGTAATACGTTTATTCCATCGTAAGTGTTGGTCGATGCCTCATGAGTGATGGCTTATTGGTGTCACTTGTGAGGTTCAGACCATTCTTCAGGCTGCTGACTTTACATACATACTGATAATATCGACGGGTGTCAGTTTTTCTAGATATTCCTTTTAATAATATATTTATTAAACACACTGTGTACATAAGTAGGGGAGACTGTTGTACCTTTAGCATAGTGTACCTTTGAACATTTTTTGTTTTTTAATTTTTGCTGCTACCTAGAGAACTCAAAATGAAGTAGATTGTAGAGAAAGCCGCTAAGTAGCTCTGGTCGTAGTTTCAGTTTGATTTATCGCAAAATGCGAGTTCTGTGGACAAAATAAGTTTTTTAGTACCAAAAGTAAACATTTCGTTCATTGATGTGTGTTTTTTAACACAAAACCAGATTGCATTTGTTAATATCTTTCAAGTACGGTGTGTTCCCTATCATCTGGTGAGTAATAACATATTTTAATTTCCATGATTTATTGGACACTCTATTTTTCAGATCCATATTTGTTTAAACGTGCACCCTCTTGTACCTTTGAACACAAAACATCTTGTACCATGGAACATGTTCCAAATTACACGATACTATCGGTTTTTGTTTTTATTTTATTTTAAAATCATGTCACGAAGTAAGTCTGGAGTTAAGAGGCCCCCAATTGATCCGGATGCCTTGAAGAAAGCTGTTGAAGCAGTTATTGCTCCTCCAGGAAATAAAATATCAATCAGAGAAGCCTGCTCTGGTTTATGATGGCAAATACATTTTAAATATAATTGTCAGTTTTTACAGCTATATTCCCACCTATATTCCATGTGTTCCAACTTACAAGAGGATATGTTCCAAGGTACATGATCCTGTTGTACGTTTGAACACACTACATATCCCTTCATTTTATTTTTTCCATCCTTAATAGATCTGTAAAACAGGAAAATACATACAGGAAGTTGTAAAGAAATCTTCAATAATTATTTCAAGCATTTTTTCATTTAAAACATTTCATTCCCAAAATTAAAAACAAATAAAATATGAAAAGTGTTTCAAGGTACAACAGTCTCCCCTACGATTAAGTAAAATTAGCATCGTTTGCATAGTGGGATAGTGTCAATGTTCTTTCTTTGCATTCGATAATGTGATACGTATCGCAGGAGGAGTGGATCAGGACAGCACGTTTGCACATCTCCTTTTTATGTTAGGTTAGGTTAGGTTCTTTTCAAACTGAAAAGACGAGTGAAGCGTACAGTTAAAATTACTCTAACCTAACCTAACCACGAGTGAAGCGTACAGTTAAAATTACTCTAACCTAACCTAACCTAACCTAACCTAACATAAAAAGGAGATGTGCAAACGTGCTGTCCTGATCCACTCCTATCGCAGGGCCCTCCACATATGGTGCATTGACATCCTTCGGTGGGGCTGTGGTATCCCTTGGTTAGACATATTCGGTGATGTAGTCCATGGGCTGCTACTCTCGTGTACAGATGGCGCAGGTGGTAGTTGGCTTCCTTCCATTCGCTGTTGTCATCGCTGGGGTGCTGAGGAGTCTATGGTTAATGTCTTCTGCTTTTTATCGCCTGTCTTACAGGAATCTGGTGCTTTGTGGTGTTGGTACCAGGCTGTGAGTTGCCATCATGTCCTCTATGAAGCAGGTTGTGTCTGCTAAGATATATGCTATTCTGCTTTGCGTGCATTTTGAGATGCAGAGCATTCTTTTCAGGTAGGCTGCTTTGACTCTCTCCAGCCGTTTGAGATTGGAGTATGTGAGGTGGTTCCATATGAGTTGTATTCCGTATGTGGCAATGGGCGTAATAGTTATGTTGAAAAGCCTCAGGGCTGTCGTGACGGATAGTAGGCTCAGTTTCTTTATCTCGAAGGTCGCTTTCATTGCCCTTACTGCTCTGTCTTCGATGTGCTTTTAATATCTTCACTTCTATAAAAGTTTCAACGTCTAGATTTCAGGTGAACAATATCTTGGTAAAATTAAGAAATGTCATAGAGTCACAATTATTGGGTATGGCTAACATAGGAGTAATGTGCTCATAAATACGAGTATGAAAAGGGGTCAGAATAACCCCTCCGTCTTTCTAGTGTTAAGAGGGAACGGAATTGGATTTTGGGTGAAAATTTTGATTTACTTCTTATTTTTCCAATATATTGTTTGACTTTCCCTCTTTAAAATAGTATATGACATAATATGTTGTTTAGTCAACTATCCGAAGACAGGTTGAAACCTCATAAACAACACTAATAAGATATCATGAGGAGACTAACCCAACTGGCAATGGTTGCATACATCGGGGACTAGTAACTCATGACACTAATCAGTAGAGCCCTGGGGCCTGTTCCTCAAAACTCATGGACTAGTAATACTAGTCTGTACAGTAATATTATTAGTTTATTTTACAAGTTTGTGTTTCTAGAAACTACAAGGCAGTAGCGGCTGGTGGTCAAATTAATGAGTGTGCTACAATCTCTATATCGGCCTACTGTATACACTTATATGCATTTATCTTAATGTGAGATTCGCCTAGTGACGAAATATGAAGTTCCTTCCTACTGCAGAACTTGTCAATTACCCTGGAGTTACACCCCTCCATCTTGGACATCATACTCATTTCTATTGGCAGTATTGCAAGAGCACTGAGGCGATCCTGCGACATAGTGTTCCTTAAAAACGTTTTTATGCGTTTAAAGAAAGAAAAACATCTTTCTGGCTCAGCAGTGGTCATTGGTGTTGTAACCAAAATATTTAACAACTTCGTTACTTCACAGAATGGATCCTGTGAATTGTTGGAGGCTATGTTATGTATTGTAACAATTGAACAGCTCCGTCTATATTTCGGAAGTCGGGTCTTCCATATAGAACTCCAAGTTGTGTATTTAACACTCTTTTGTTCAGTACAGTATAGCTGTTGACAGCAACTTCAAGTTCGCGTTCAGGAAAACTATGCGAAAAATTGTCAAAAAATTTGCTGTTTAACAATTTCGTTGCGTCTAGGTAGCTTAAAGACTGAAACGATAAGTAGTTTCCTGAATTATACTGTCACGTAATTCCTTGGCTTCAATTTTCTGGACTGACTGATTCAGGAGGAACCTCAAAAACTAGGTAGATGGCAGCAGTGGTTGGACACTTGAATTACCAAACACATTGTACATAGTTCCGAGTTCTTCCACATACAAGCATTCTTTCGTTACGCTTTATTTTTGCAATCTCCGAGCTGTGTTGTGCTGAAGCTGACTACAGCACTTCCCCGCGTAAAAATAGCCAATCAGAGCAGTGATTTCAGCTTCGCACATGCGCATTAGTTGTCTACATTCTCATGTAGACCTTTGAGTAGCACAACGTACCCCCTGAGGCACCAAAGAGCGAAGAGCGAAGACTAAACACACTATAACGCGTCATGAACATAACCACGGGAAATTGTCAAATGGCAGATCAAATACTATGGTATTACAAATACATTATTTGAGCAAAAATTATCATTGTGCTATAGCACTGTAGCACATAAGGACGGGACGTCCCTGCTACAAGGGTAAAGTAGTAGTTACCAGTTCAGAGACTAGTAATATTGGTCGATTTTACCAGTTCATAAGTGATTCTGTTTCTCAAAATGCTAATCTAGTTGATTATACTCGTATTCAATAGGAATATTCCTACAAGACTCTAAAGACTGGTGGTTTCTATCAGATGGCGGCTGATTGACTGAGGCAAGTGAGGCCGGGCCTCAGTCACTTGGTTTAACTGAAATCAAATTTTGTGTGTGTGTGTTTTTTTTTATAATGTATTAGTTATTTGAATGAAGCATATATCGCTGTAGAAGCATTTGAAAACTTTGTTGTATATAGGCCTGTTTTGCAGTAAAATTTGTTCCTGAGGCCGCGATCGCTCGTGCCGGGTCTGGCTTGTGATGTATATAGACCTGTTTTGCAGTAAAATTTGTTCCTGAGGCCAGAATCGTTCGTGCCGGGTCTGGCTTAATGCATTTCATGTCCTTTCGCGGGCTTTGAGTTTACGCTCAAAACGTTGTAGCTGAGGCACAATTCGGCTGGCCTAGTCAGGTTTCACTCGTCCCATCCATGGGCTGGCCTCAAGGGTAGAGTGGGGTGGGAATAGCAGTGGTGACTTGTCTTTCTAACTAGGCCATAAATAACAAAATTCCAGCTCTTTGGCAGGCAGAAACCCACTCGATTCTCTCCCTTTATGTCTCAGTTTATGACATAATCGAGGGTGTTCTACTATTGTACTTCGTAGTATAGTGAATCTGGGCCAATGTTGTTATGTATTTTGGGAAAATATAAACAGAAACAAATGAGAGAAATAATGCTGGTGCAGTTAATTCATTGTTAGAGTGTTCTTTTTCGAGAAGAAATAATACTAAAAGAAAGGAAGTTTTAAATAAAGAGAGAGACTACCGAGATACCTACGGCATCGCTGACAATTTTTCTGACACATAATCTTAAAACGCGAGTTTCTATTGCATCCTGGTATGGGCAACATAAATGGTTATGTGGTAATGTGATGCAAAATAAACTTCTCTGTTGGCCTTGTTTGTTGCTGTCAAAGGAAAAAAATAAAAAGAAAAGAAAGAAAGGGGAATTTCAACACATAATATGGGATGCTTCATCACACTGAAACAATCACTGAAACTCAGAGCATAACAGCTTATTTGGTGAGTGAAATTATTATTTTTCATTGATAGTAATAAGAATAGACTAATAATAGTAATAATAATAATAATAATAATAATAATAATAATAATAATAATAACATTACAGTAATAATGATATTAATAATATAGTAACAATAATAATTAATATCATAAACAAACATTTCCTATCGGAGGCACTTAAACTAGTTGCATCTGGCCTCACCGAGGATTTTGATCACCGGCCGCTACTGGTTTCTGTGTTATCAGTTACCAGTGACAACCTTTCTCAGATAATAAAACAAAATATTGTAGTTATGTGGCTTCGTGATTCTGATTGAAGTGATGAAGAAGCTGTTGTGAAAAGAGCTAAAACTATATAGAGAAAGAACAAATATTTTTCCTTTAAGGGAGCATTGTTTAAATATAATGGACAGTTTAGGTAAAGTGCTGAAAAGCTTGAACAGTTCTTAAATATAGTGGGACCTGCCATAACAAGACAAGCAAATAGAAGTCATACATTACCAGCAAAGCTTAAAATACAAATTGCTCTAAAAATCGGGATGTTGATTATTTTCCAATGCCATCAGGTCTTTCTGTCCTAGACCAGCAACACTTGCAGAATTCTTTACTAACATAATCTAATACCAATTCATCAACTGCAGTACTTTTTGCTGACTTTCCTCCTCCACTGCCAGTTCTTCTGACATTAGCAACTTTAGCCTACAAATTAATATAAAACGACAAATGAATATATCAAATTTAAAACTAAAAAAAATTAGCAAATTTTTCATAAAGTCATAAGTGACATTCATGTCGGAAGTAGACCCACTAGCTACATAATATGTACTGTGAACTTGAATTGGTACTTATCGAAGTTCCTTTCTTAATGTTGGGCCAGTAAGTGTCCCTAACGTATGCATAATCTTTGTTCTGAGATATCAGTTCCTTATTCTCATACATTACAAAATTTCTTGTCATTTCGTTAACTTTATCATTTTTTGTTAATATGCTTGATAAAAGCACCGAATAATATATCCTTCGATTCATTAATCATATTGAGTATAGTTAATTTG
Organism: Periplaneta americana; assembly: GCF_040183065.1. Lineage (NCBI taxonomy): Eukaryota > Metazoa > Arthropoda > Insecta > Blattodea > Blattidae > Periplaneta > Periplaneta americana. The sequence continues at coordinate 169,143,097 of NC_091123.1, read as the reverse complement.
CTTCCAATTGATGGAATTCCAACCGAAATGAGAAACTTAGCTTTCTAACCTCAAATAAAAATATCTACCAACGACTATAAACAAAAGAACTCAATCAGCTGACTAGTGAAACAGATCATGTGACTAGTGAAAAATTGTCACAAGTTACTAGACTGGTAAAATAGTTTGAGAAACAGAATCCACTAGAGCTGGTGAAATATACTCTGATACCGTAACTATTAACTGGTGAACTACTAAACTAGTATTTTTCAGAAACAAGCCCCTGATGTTTAGGCATTTATAGCAGCTAAAATAGGCAAGCAAAAAAGGCAATAAAACATAAAAAAGGCAACATAAATTTTGAAAAAGGCATTATACATTTTAAAAAGGCATTTAACAATAAATTCGTGTCCGTGTTACTATTTATAGCAGTTTTTGAATCTGTGTTTCCATTTTTCCTGTTCGTGATACAGTATATTTCATTGTTTAACATGTGTATGGTGCAATGTAACACCAGCAGTGGCAAACTTTGCACCACCCCTCTTAAAACTCTGGCGGTGTAAAGTAACCCCCAACTGTGGGTAACTTTGCACCAATTTTTGGCAGATTATAAATTTCAAAAGACATTTATTTTCCAAGATATGACTGGCTAAATACATTTCCGGATGCCCTTAGAACGTATAAAATAAATACCCATCTCAAAATTAGACATTTAAAGACTACATACAGACTGAAAACAAATTTCTAACCAGAAAATGGTGCAATACCATTTTACGGTAATTGCTATATTTTTTTTATAAAAAAGGATTTTTTTTGCCATGAACTGTCTGTGAAATAGATATTTCTAACGCGAGCATAATTTGAATTCACTAAGTGTCTCATGAAATAAACATACAAACAAACATGACCTCCCCATATGCAATATTTGTGTGTGCACACACATATTCAATGGTAAAGAAAACAACAAGCTTTTGTGATGTAAATAGTGAACGATCTTCCTTTCCTTTCGCGTCTGGCATGTTTTGAGACACCAGTTCTTTGGGGACAGACGTTGCTTTGGTTGCATGTCAGTCATTGAATTCAATTAAGGAGCTGGGTGCAATAACAGCTATAATGTAAAAAAATCGCTTTTGAGAAAAATTAGATAGAAAATTAAAATTGTTAGAAAAAAATTTTACATTTGGAAATAATTAATCTTGTTTTAAGGGATTATACCTATTATTAAAATTGTAGATTTTATAATGAATAATATTTCAGAGCAGCTACCTATCCAATAACATCGCTAAGGGACTGGGTAGTGAATTTGAATGAATACTCCGATTTTTTTATTTTGTGTTTAAAAAAGTACAAAACTTGTTCTTTAAAACAATATATACTGTATGTATGTATGTATTATGTATGTATGTATGTATGTATGTATGTATGTATGTATGTATGTATGTGTGCATGTATGTGTGCATGCATGCATGCATGTATGTATGTATGTAATGTAATGTAATGTATGTATGCATATTTATTGTGGGGGTATATCTGAAAATAAGCCCTTTAAACGGTATCTTTAAATATGGCGACGCAAGTTTCATACATTCTTTTTTAAATGAAGTTTTCTCTACCTAGGTGAAGATTCTTCAAACTTAAGTGCATTTTTCTCTAAAACTACTGAATCTATTTACATGAAATTTTTACACTGTTTTCTACAAAGTAGACCTACAAGATTATGAATATTACACGCATAACATAAGAAAAAATACAGGGTGAACCGTAAGTAATGTTATTAATTTCAGCCAGATATTATTTGAGATATTTCAAACCAAAAAAGTTAATACAATTTTGCTCATTTTTGTTTTATTTTCGAGATAAAAACTGTTATATATGGATCACTTCACAGCGTGTTTTGGGAAAGTCATTGATTTAATTCCCAATATGCTCAGTCAGTTTAAGAGAGCAGTGTATTATGATGGAAAAATTCAAATATCTTGGAGCAACAGTAACAAATATAAATGACACTCGGGAGGAAATTAAATGCAGCATGAATAGGGGAAATGCCTGTTATTATTCGGTTGAGAAGCTTTTGTCATCTAGTCTGCTGTCAAAAAATCTGAAAGTCAAAATTTATAAAACAGTTATATTACCGGTTGTTCTGTAAGGTTGTGAAACTTGGACTCTCACTCTGAGAGAGGAACATTGGTTAAGAGAGTTTGAGAATAAGGTTCTTAGGAAAATATTTGGGGCTGAGAGGGATGAAGTTACAGGAGAACAGAGAAAGTTACACAACACAGAACTGCATGCATTGTATTCTTCACCTGACATAATTAGGAACATTAAATATAGACGTTTGAGATGGGCAGGGCATGTAGCACGTATGGGCGAATCCAGAAATGCATGTAGAGTGTTGGTTGGAAGACCGGAGGGAAAAAGACCTTTGGGGAGGCCGAAACATAGATGGGAGGGTAATATTAAAATGGATTTAAGGGAGGTGGGATATGATGGTAGGGACTGGATTAATCTTGCTCAGGATAGGGACTAATGGCGGGCTTATGTGAGGGCGGCAATGAACCTTCGGGTTCCTTAAAAGCCATAAGTAAGTGTATTATGATAATAAATAATTTGAAGAATTTTATTTTTGTCATTTAAATGTGCAGAAATTTTATCCGAACAAATGTAATATTGTAAAACTCATTTGCAGAGTGAAAAGTTACGTTTGTTTGGATCAAAATTGGAAAACAGGTTACCTATCAGTTATGGCATTGTTTGCACTTGGATAAGAAACTAATTATACCGAGTGTGCACCGCTTTGGAGTAATGAAAGGAGCGGATCCGGGTTTAAATCCTTGTTGGGACAAATTACCTGGTTGGGGTTTTTGCCGGTGTTTTCCCTCAACCAACTGAAGCAGAATTGCTGGGTAATTTTCAGCGTTGAACCTCGGACTCATTTCAACATCATTAATTCACATATCATCATCCATACAATAGCCCGAGTTAAGTTCACGGTGCGGCGTGCTGTATTTGTACAAGAGCGCCGTCATTTGGCTACCCAATCATTCACAGAATAGGAGTGGTAAGCACAATAAGCCTCAGGCTGCAGTGTGAGTCTTCGGGTCCCTCCTCCGTACAAGAGAAAAAAAAATATACTGCATTCCATAATGTCTCACAGGCGACGTAAACATTGCCAACAGTGGAAGGGGGAAGGATAATAATTGCTAATCAACCAATGGCAGAGGTTACGTGCGAAGATAATTTTGAAATATGGCGGAGGTAGAACGCTTCATATAGCCCAACTTCAAGATGATAATTAATCCTAGAATGACACATTTCAAACATAGTATTTTTAACATTTTGTATTACAATCAAGTTACGTAAAATTTGCTTTGCGAACTTCTTATTCTTCTCTTGTTTTGAAGCTATAAATAAAAGGTAAATACTGCAAAAATATTCTAGGTTAAGCATTGTCTCCTTCATATCTGATTAAATAAATTCAGAATCAATACGTTGAAAGTCTCTTCTGGAGCAAATATTAGCTTCCGAGACTTTACATGCACATATCAATAATTATGAAAGTCTATACATATATGTAACACATGGACACTTACGAACACTCTAGTCTAATTTTACTAATTTATTCTCCAATGCAACGTCATTGTGCAGCTTGTTCTTTTAGTTAAAAGTTGTTAGTTACTTATTAGAGCCAAAGAATGACGTACAAGACGGGCTAGTTGATTAACAATTGAGCACATGAATTATTACACCATAAGTCAGGAAGATGTGTACACAAATTGACACAGTTCAATCCCTTTATCATGATGTCAGCGATAATAGGGTTTATTGTTTAGTTTCTACAACTTTTGCTCGAAAGATATATAAATAAAATCGTTAAATATTCAAGAAAATAAGATAAATTTTTGTTTTCTGAATTTCATTCAAAGCGTATGCTTTTTAATCTAAAAAGTAAGGTAATTGATTTAATATTTACGTTTTATGTAATTATGTGTAAGTAATATTTATGCCCGCATGGTTTATAACTAACTTATTTTTTTAATTTAATTTTTTTATAATAGGTTTGTTTATAATCTTGCATCTATATACAATATTTTTTCAGTTTATTGAAAGAAATACTTTTCCCATTTAGTGAATAATCCGTGTGCAGCACTGAAATTTACGACGAGTGATTTTTTAATATGTAATTACTTACTTACTTACTGGCCTTTAAGGATTACTTACTTACTGGCTTTTAAGGATTACTTACTTACTTACTTACTTGCTTTTAAGGATTACTTACTTACTTACTTACTGGCTTTTATGGAACCCGGAGGTTCATTACCGCCCTCACATAAGCCCGCCATACGTCCCTATCCTGAGCAAGGTTAATCCAGTCTCTACCATCATATCCCATCTCCCTCAAATCCATTTTAATATTATCTTCCCACCTATGTCTCGGCCTCCCCAAAGGTCTTTTTCCCTCCGGCCTCCCAACTAACACTAAATACATTTCTGGATTCACCCATACGTGCTACATGTCCTGCCCATCTCAAACGTCTGGATTTAATGTTCCTAATTATATCAGGTGAAGAATACAATACGTGTAGTTCTGTGTTGTGTAACTTTCTCCATTCTCCTGTAACTTCATCCCTCTTAGCCCGAAATATTTTCCTAAGCACCTTATTCTCAAACACCCTTAACCTATGTTCCTCTCTCAAAGTGAGAGTCCAAGTTTCACGACCATACAGAACAACCGGTAATATAACTGTTTTATAAATTTAACTTTCAGATTTTTTGACAGCAGACTGGAATGATAAAAGAATTTAATATATTTAATTTAATATTTTTTTTAATATATCCATTTATTAAATCTGAATTTAACAATAGGCTATGCCAATTAAATTCTTACATCAATCAATCAATCAATCTATCTTTTTAGTATATCCAGCTGTTTGCTGACAACATAAAGTCCACTATAGTCCACTGTAGTCTTTTCAGTTCTTGTTTTTCATGAGAAATGAGGGGTATTTTGATTGGTGTTCATTATATATGACTGTTGCTAGTAGCCAGAGGTGGGGTGTAGTCAACATATACTGCAGGGCTGTGTCTTCTGCAACTGGTACTGATGATTTTAATTTACTTCTTTTGTGGTTTATGGATGGACAGTATAGAAGAATGTGTTCCAGATCTTCATCATGATTATTACACCACAGACAAGTAGGATTATCAGAAATGTGAAATCGATGTAGGTACAATTATTGTGTGACAATGTGACCAATCCTGGCTCTTGTTAAAAATGTTTGAACATGTCTAGGCAAGTTTTTGTATATTTACAATTCTACATGATGCATAATAAAATGTTCCGTTAAGGAAATGTTATAACTCTCAACGGATATACCGGATAACATTATATATTTCGAGAAATAATTAGGAAATATTTTCTAAGAAGATCGTAGAGAAGGTGGACTAATATGACGTGACGTGCAATGTTTGTGCAATTAAAAACTCTTTTGGCGAAATTTTGAATTTCGTCGCTAACGTTTTCGTCTCCATTTTCATTCTGGATTATCACGATGTAGCCCATGTGTGCGAATTTTGAGACACCCTGTATTTAAAGACGTTTGCTTTGTTAATCTGCTACTTTTACGACTGTCAATACAAGGTGAAAAGTAATAAATCATCTCCATACAGTTGCTTGTTTGCAAACAAGGTGTCTAAAAGTTTCAAAAGACAAATTTGAGAGAACGGTTTATGTTAAAACTGTGCTCCATATGGATGGATATACCCGATATACAGCGTGACCAAAAGTCCGGCGACATAACAAACTGAATTATTAGTGCAAGTAGCGAAAAATGGAAAGAAATGAAAGTTGTTGGAAATAAGTAGTTTTCAATCTAATGTGCTTGAATTTTCAACGTAGAATAAACCGTTGAGGCTGTTCACTAGTACAACAACCGCCAATCCAAATGGTTATTGCATTTATCTTCATCACCTACTGCTTACAGCTGTCATTTAGCTTAGTAGTATATTCCTTAGTATCGTCTGTAGTCATTAAATAATTTAAAAAAATATGATAAATATATATCAACGAGATCTAAAAGTATGTTTAATATCTAGAATCTGATGTAAGAAACACTGAATGAGTAAATAAAGAAGATAAATATACGAATTCTAAATGAGGCAGTGGAGCAAGTGGACAGCTTTCAATACTTGTGATGTACTATAAGCAATAACATGAGCTGCTGCCAGGAAGTCAAAAAGGAGTATAGAAATTGCCAAGGAAGCTTTTAATAGAAAAAGGAGCATCATCTGCGGACCTATGGAGAATAACTAAGGAAGAGATTAGTGAAGTGCTTTGTGTGGAGTGTAGCATTGTATGGGGCAGAAACATGAATATTACGACTAAGTGAAGAGAAGGGAATAGAAGCATTTGAAATGTGGATACGGAGAATAATGGAGCGTGTGAAATGGACAGACAGAATAAGGAATGAAGCTCTGTTGGAAAGAGTGGGTGAAGAAAGAATTCATTAAAGATTGTACAGCATCTATATTTTTCTCAGTAAAAAATTAAACATAATATAATAAAATTAAAAAAAGATAATTCAAGAATAATATAAAATCCGTTATTAAAATCTACGTGTCAGAATTCGTGAGTTCGATATAAAATTCGGTAATATCAAATTTTAAATGAAAAATAGGAACAACTGGATAATACACATGGTAGAGCAATGTCAGTAGTCGAATTTACTCGCTGGCCACTAGTCACCGGGCCGTACCGAGCCGTGTCAAACAAAAGACAATCGAAATGGTGGTAGTAAAATTCGCGACTATATTCTTAAATAAATCACTCCATTAGTCAAGTGCAAGGTTTATGCAGTACAACGACGATGTTTTGAATGCACTAAAAGAAAATGCATATGTAATAAGATAACAACGAAATAAAGGGGGGGAAAAAGGTGTGTTTCACGGAATATCATTTAAATAACGTAAAGTAAATTTCCGGTTAATGTTCGCCAAAGCGTTAAGTACGTAATTATGACCGCGTTGAAGTTTTGTGGCCTAGAGAAAATACCTAGCCTTTTACGGAAAAAAAAAACTTTTAGGGGCCATGAAATTATTTCCTGCTTTAATTACATTACTGTTTATCAATATTACGAAACAAAAACTGTCATAAAGGCCATGACCGACTAGAAACATCGATACCGAAGAGATAAATCCATTCGGCCGTGATGAAACAAAAGAAAATGCAATAGAGATTTTAGTTCGAGATAAAATGGACACACAATTTTGATGACCATACTCTTAGTAACTGGAAATCGCTTGTAAGATCTGTCTTAATCTTCTATGTAGAAATGTCGTCCAAACAAATTGGTGGTCCAGGGAAAATCATTGAAATAGATGAGAATAACAGTGGTGCTATCAGAACGAAGGAAGTAGAGAGAAAAAGAAACAAATTTCTCCTTCTAACGACACCACAGACCAAAGTCATGTTCTTATGTTGGCAGCATTGTGTATTTAGTTAAATTTGGTCGTAACCGTAACGGCACGGTTCAAATTTACCGTGCTAATTCTTCAGTTTAGCGGAAAAATATAATATAATATGCCTTGAAATTTAAATTCTAGTACACGCTGGTATTAAAAATAAAAACATTTCTCCAAGTTTCAGGTGTTTCTAGTTTCAGTAGGTCTCTCTATTTATGGGGGATTTTTTTTCACTTCTTCATTCTTTTCTTCAAAATAGTAGACATTAAAATCAGTGTGATAAGTTCACTTGATTTCCACATAGTACCGAAAACAAAATTAACTTTTGAAAACTCATAATTTGTGACATGAGTAAAATAGTTAATACAACTTTTAATCAGAAGTAGACTTTAGATGTTCCATCGTATACTAGAACTACACATCTCAGTTTCCTAACAGGTGCATCATCAGGATCAATAAGTACAATTGTTGGGCTCAGTTATGTGGAGTGGCCAAGTATAATGGGTCCAATATAGTAGCTAATTCTTCAGATCATATCTACTCGTATTGTCCCTGATGGTGGACCTGTATGGTGTTCCGAATAGAAACCTGCAAAACTGGGCACACAACCGGTTTAGATTCGACCGGCCGGAGCTCAACCGGCTACGATGAACATCGGGCCGAATAACTCGGTTGTCGAGCCATTATGCCTGATGTATTACAGAGTAGACAGGCGCATTTACATGAAACTAACGTTTTTCGAGTACACAGCCGGAGTAACAAGGAAATTTACGTTGTCTTATTGAAGAAAAAAAAAGTGTTTCCAAGTATTCTTACAGTTCATTCGATACTATAACGCATATATTTTCTTTATTATTCTGAACTTGCATTAACTTTATAAGTATCGTTTCATGAATGGAAAACCTATATTACGTTTAATTCTCTAGTCATAGTAAACATACTAAAAGCATTGGTTGTAGTAGGTTTCAGAAGATATAAAGTTATTTTTGTTTTAGTTTTACTATTGATCAAGTTTACAGTTTTTTAAGTGTGTCATTATTGTAATATTATAATTCAGTTTTCTAGTGTAAGCAAAAATTACAATCTTGGTATTTTGTGGATACCGAAAGTTTTTTTTCTGCAATTTACGCTTTACAACGTCTGTAGTTTCACGCTTCATGCTGTTTGTTCCTCTTGATGATCCGCAGCTATAATATCTGGATGGTTCACTGTGATCTTCATTTTATACGCCATAGCCGTCCACCCACAGAGAGATCGGATCAACTCGAATACACGTTAAACCGAATACTGAGGCAGTACGCAAGCAGATGTACTTCGCATACTGCCTATAAAGCCAGGCGTTCAGTAGCGCTATGCAAGTTTGTTAGGCTTTCAACCGGTTTTGCAGGACTCTAGTTCCGAAATGTTGGAGATGTTAAGTTCCAATACAGAGTGGTAAACCAAAAAGTATACTTCTTAACGTAATCACAGCGAAAGCCTAAACAACGCTTCATATTTTGAAATATCTCCAATTATACAAGTTACAGGCAGCTTTATCAGGACTGGAATTATTTGAAGTTAATGTACTTTGATTAAGTAACGTAATTATTTTACATATATTGCCTTCTACTGCGGCGACTCGGGTTCGATATCCGCCTGGGCCATGAAGAAATTTGTAATGGAAAACAGGGCTCGAGTATTTTCCTAGGTATTCTCCAGTTTACCGTCACCATTATTTTAATTCCACAATCACCCTCGTCCACCGCTATGGAATAACGGTTAGCATATCTGGCCGTGAAACGAGCGGGCTCGGGTTCAAATCCTGGTTCGGACAAGTTACCTGGTTGAGGTTTTTCCGGGGTTTTCCCTCAACCCTTGCTGGCTAACTTTTGTCACTGGACCCTAGATTCATTTCGCTAGCAGTATCACATTCATTTCATTCAGACGCTAGATAACCATAGCAGTTGATGCAGCGTCGTAAAATAACCACTAAAAAATCATCCTCATTCTGCGAGTTTCGAGCCTGACCTTTAAACGAATTGATAAGAATGGCAGAACGTAGTACACATTGCGTTCAATAAAGACACTGTTATTATTATTAGTATTATTATTATTATTATTATTATTATTATTATTATTATTACTATGTTGTAGGTCCTGGAGACAGTTCTCAATAAATTGAAGGTAGAGAACGCATCGTGGTGTGCAGGAGAGAATGGACAGCATTATCAGGTGAGTAACAAACACTATTAAAATGTTCATTAAACATAAGAATATTATTAATACATGAAATATATGAGTTGATTTCTTATTTTAGGTATTTTTTACCGTCGCTACTGGTGAACGTTGTGAAGAAATTCTTCACCATCTCAGAGAGGCTGGAATAGGAGCAAAATTAAATTCAGTGGTCAGGTAATTTCACAGAAACATAATAATTATCCATAACAATAAATTTATTTCGGAATATGTATGATAAGAACTTTCTTGTATTAAATTTTAATGTACCTTGTTAACATGTTTCGACCTATTTTCGGTCATCTTCGGAACTGGTCGTTGTTGGTCTTGGCGCCTCTTGTTTCCTGTCTGGGTGCGTTCGTAGTGTAGAGTCAAAGAGTGTATGTGTTTTGAAATTGAGTTGTGTGTTGAGAATATCGTTGGGGTGTGTTTTCGTGTGTCTGTATATTTCATATTGTTCTAGTGTGTTGAGTTTCTGGCTTTTTGGTTGGATGTGCAGTATTTACATGTCTGTGTTGATGTCTCTAAGTGTGGTTGGCATTTGTGATGTATTCTGCATATGTGGAGGTGTTTTGTAATTTTGTTATGACTGTGATGTGTTCTTTGTAACGTGTTTGAAATGATCTGCCTGTCTGTCCTATGTAGAAGTTGTTGCAGGTGTTACATTTGAGTTTGTATACGCCTGTGTGGTTGTATTTGTTTGTTTGTGTTGTAACTCAAATGTAAACCAGCAACAACTTCTACATAGGACAGACAGGCAGATCATTTCAAACACGTTACAAAGAACACATCACAGCCATAACAAAATTACAAAACACCTCCACATATGCAGAACACATCACAAATGCCAACCACACCTACAGAGACATCAACACAATCAACACAGACATGGAAATACTGCACATCCAACCAAAAAGCCAGAAACTCAACACACTAGAACAATATGAAATATACAGACACACGAAAACACACCCCAACGATATTCTCAACACACAACTCAATTTCAAAACACATACACTCTTTGACTCTACACTACGAACGCACCCATACAGGAAACAAGAGGCGCCAAGTCCAACAATGACCAGTTCCGAAGATGACCGAAAATAGGTCGAAACATGTTAACAAAGTACGTTAAAATTTAACACAAGAAAGTTCTTATCATACATATTCCGAAGTGATACAGTGTTAAAAGTTATGTAATCAAGATGTATAATAAATTTATATTCGATAATGTATGCTTATAGTTTCATCTTGTTAAATTTCATGTTTATTTGATATAAATACACAGTGAGCAAAAAAAATGGCACAAAATTAGAATTACTCTATTTCCGGAAATACGTAACATTAATTTATAATGAATACACTGTTGGAAAGAGTAGACTTTAAAAATGAGCAGGACATTTTATTATGTTTTTTTTTAGACTCAATTAAAATCTTACGGAGGTCAATACACAATGATGCGAAAAATGTAGTTTTTGAAGACAATTTATTACTTCAAAATGCAGAAACTGAATGTTGATAAAATTAATAATAATTAATGATCTTTCGAATAATCAAAATTAAAAGTGTTACTCTGTGTGGCCGCCATTTGTCCACATAACAATTTCTAGGAGTTTTCTCCATTCCCAATAACACTGGATATCTGTCTTTGATCAAGCCTGTCCCAATTTGAAGAAGGCGTTGTCTTAAATGTTAAATATTACTAATTCTTGTTTTGTAGTAAACTGCTTTTTGTAGTTGACTCCATACAAAATAGTCCGTAGGATTAAGATCACGTTTGAAACTCTAGCGGAAACCATCAGAGAATCTGAGAAATGCGATCTTTCACGCAAAAATCTCTCAGGAGGGATATCATGTCCGTATCTTGCTAATCAATCGTCGTACACTTGAAACAGACCATTCTCGCTGAGCGCAGTTCCTTACAATTTGACAGACAGATAAATTATCATATTGGTGCAAATGTTTAATGAAAATCTTGTCTTCGTTGGTTAAGCGACCCATTATTCACAAAATAAGAACTCAAAACGGAAGAAAACAAATGATGATAGCACAACAAACGGCTTGGCCTGCTGAACTCGTAAGACCATAACGCTTCGTTCGGCATAAACGATCGATTTTGCTCTGCCTTACAAAAAATAAAAAAATAATGTTTAATAAATGGTATAAAAATTAAATATTACAGTACTTTTTCGGTCTACAAGGACTGTGAAATTTGCCTGTGATATAAACTTTCAAGTGAAATCATTATACATCTTGATTACACAACTTTTAACACTGTATCACTTCGGAATATGTATGATAAGAACTTTCTTGCGTTAAATTTTAACGTACCTCAACACACAACTCAATTTCAAAACACACACTCTTTGATTCTACACTACGAACGCACCCTCACAGGAAACAAGAGGCGCCAAGACCAACAACGACCAGTTCTGAAGATGACCCAAAATAGGTCGAAACATATTAACAAGGTATGTTAAAATTTAACACAAGAAAGTTCTTATCATACATATTCCGAAGACTATGGTATGACAATAGCAAATCTAACATATACAAAAGCAATTCAGAGCTCGATATCCGACGAGAAATGTGTGACTCTTCCTCCTTTCCATATTAATACAATCCTTACCTTACGTTTCCTGCGTGGCACATTATGAAGACTTTCGTCATACTCTTCAGATCATTAAGAAAACCTACAATTCGTGTTGTCCAGTAATGGTACCAAAAAAAACTGATCGGAATGGAACTGGAATGGGCCAGTTTAAAGGAGTTTATGATAATGTTGTTTAATAATTTGTTGAGTTGATGTTTGCTCACACTTTCCCACACACTATCAATGTCACTTCAACATTTCTTGTAATGGACATTCACTTAGTTCTAATGCTTGCGACAAATAAAACTTAAAATACACGTATGTCCACATATTATGTAAAAATGCTATGGGTAATGTATTTATACATACATTGATTTGAAGATAATTTCCAATAGTTGGTATGTCGTGACCCACTTAACGCCCACGTCACTCACAAGTTGAGGGACCGAGATCTGTATAATTAGATGTTCATTATTTTGTCAAGAACGGCAGTAGATCTATAAATATTTACTGCTTTTAGTATTGAGGTAGGGGTGTTCCTTCACACTTGGATAAACACGTATTCTTCTCGCAAATACGTTAGTACAATACGAGTAAATGTAAATACATTACCCGATTAATGTATGTGCTCTGTTTTGCACACATCTAAATGTTTTAACCTTGCATGAACATTTGAAGTTAAGAGTTTGAATGACAATTTGCAACAAAATTTTTAGGAAAACATTAGATTCTAGTAATAGCTTCATGCATCTGTGCGAGACGAAGAATAAAATTATCACCCGAAATTTGGGAAGTAAATATTCTGTTTACGATCAAAGGAAGGAGTGTTTTAAGGTACAGAAGCGTTGAAATAGGTTTATATTTATATTTGTATGAATGGCCATTGAGAAAGTGTCTGATAGTTTAGAAAAATACAAATAAAGAATGTAAAGAATTTTTAAGCAATGATGTTTCAATAGCGAATTCACGGTTGATTAGAATGTTGTAGTTGTTGTTTTCTAATGCCAGGCGTTTGACAATAAAGTCATTTGACCTCTTGCACTCCAATATTTTTCAAAGATATTATCATGGCCAGCCACTGAAGCACAGATTTTGAGGTGTTCCGAATCCATTTCTTGGTTTGAGTTGCGCAATGGGCAGTTAGGGGACTGATATATTCCAATTCTATGCAGGTGTTTGGCCAAACAATCTTGGCTTGTTGCCAATCTAAATGCAGCTACAGACGATTTTCATGGTAAATCGGGAATTAACTGTGGATTATGATGCAGAGAGTTCCATTTTTTCCCTTGATTGTGTTATCAAATTTTGCTTGTTGAAGTCTAAGTATGTAGATTTAATAAATCTTTTCACAGAGTAATACGTAGATATAGTAACAGGTCTGTAAGTAGCAGTGCTGCCCTTCTTTGCTAGTGCATCCGCATTCTCGTTTCCCAGGATTCCACAGTAGATGTTTTTCAGGATCATTGTTGCGTTACTGTTTTCCAGCTGGATAACAGTACAGCGCATGCAATATTATGTATTTGTGCGTACAACAATCGTGTCTTCTTCCTGGAACTGTTAATGAACACAGGAAAACATAAACGGCAACGAAGAATCACAGACAATACAACTTGTGTTTACGTTCGGAAAAACTATCGCTCATTTTGACACCCAGGTCTTTACGAACTTCTCTCGAAAGACAGACAAATACACTAGGCCTATATTTTACATAGTTGAGCAGGCAAACTTTTCTACTATTTGATGCAATTCCAGTGAACCTACAGAGAATGGCTGTTACCCTTTGTTTATCGCATTCCACACATAAATACAATTTCTCTCTCATTAATAAGTGGAATTCTGAGGTGGTGTGTAAAATTCCACGTTGATATCGACTAGTAAATAATGTATTTATTCTTTCTTAACGTTATAGTTTTTATCAGCCATGAAAAAATATTGCATATTGATTTTTAAAAAGTCTAAAAAAATTCTTCTTATTTTTCGGATTTTTTTCTTCTGCAGGTTTGTCGTCTTCATTCTTCACTTGCATCTTTCATACCAATCTCTCTTCCAAATTTGTCTTCCACTTTTGTTCTCCATTTCAATCTTGGTCAACCAAAGACATTCGATCAGCACCTACACTCTCTACATCTGGAACATATTTTACCACTCTTAAAATCAGGATTTTCCAATGTTGTAAATTTGAAGTTACTTGAATTTAACAGTGTATTTAATTCGGTATCTAAATTTTAATCTCGTATGTTTTGTCTACTGGTAACCTTGAAATTTAAGAGAGCAATAAAATAAAATAATATATACTTATCGCATTGTCCGATATTTCCTAAATGCTCAATAATTTGTGAGCCATGTACCACTTCCTCCTTGTAGAAAATGAAAAAATAATACAATAATAATAATAATAATAATAATAATAATATAATAATAATAATAATAATAATAATGACTTTTAGAGAACTCGGAGTTTCATTGTCGCCCTCACATAAGCCCTCCATCGGTCTCTATCTTGAGCAAGATTAATCCAGTTCCTATATCTCATCTCCCTCAAATACATTTTAATATTATCTTCCCATCTACGTCTCGGCCACCCTAAAGGTCTTTTTCTCTCCGACCTCTCAACTAACACACTATATGCATTTCTGGATTCGTCGTTACGTGCTACGGTACATGCCCTGCCCATCTCAAACGTCTGGATTTAACGTCCTTAATTATGTCAGGTGAAGAATACAATGCGTGTAGTTCTGTGTTGTGTAACTTTCTCCATTCTCCTGCAACTTCATCCCTCTTAATCCCAAATATTTTCCTAAGAACCTTATTCTCAAACACTCTTAGCCTCTATTCTTCTCTCACAGTGAGAGTCCAAGTTTCACAACCATAAAGAACAACCGGTAATATAACTGTTCTATAAATTTTAACTTTCAGTTTTTTGAGAGCAGACTGGATGACAAAAACTTCAGTTGAATAATAGCAGGATTTCCCTAAAACTACTCTGCGTTTAATTTTCTCTCGAGTGCCATTTATATTTGTTACTGTTGCTCCAAGATATTTGAAATTTTCCACCTCTTCAAATGCTAAATTTTCAAATTTGTTATTTCCATTCCGTACTATGTTCTGTTTATTTACTTGTTTCAAGTAAAATTCTCGAACCATTAATGACCAAAATATAAATGGTAATGTAATATTTGGATTGAATCTTTAAGAAAAGGCGATATTTTTCTTTTTTAAATTTCAAATAACCGGAGACAGAGTGTTTTTAAAATATTCCATGTGAATTTAGGAAGTGTGCCACGTGCAGCAAACAAAGGACCAGAAACACTCCATTGATTATTGGGAATGTTATATTTCTCACTTAGGCACGGGATGCAGGACTCATAAATGGATCTCGTCTCATCAATGTGCTGTACCTGCAGGGCATCCCTCTCAAACCGGATTGTAGGATCAATAACTATTCCCTTAGATTGAGTCCTGTGGATGGCTGCAATATCAGCTCTTCTGTTCGAATTTAGGGATGAAACGCAGTGGATCTCCTCGTGTACGCTTGAGGACATCAGCAATACCGATCCTGGCCTTATGGTGTCGATTGTTGCGCAGCAGCTCCGTTTTTCGACAGAATCCCAACACGTGACCAAGAGTTTCCATCTCGTTGCAGCCGGGATGGCGACAACGGGTTGTGCTGAAACTTCTGCCGGGCACAGATCTAACCGCAGATAGATTGTTGGGCATTTTAATTGCATTAATGTATTCTGAAATTGATAAATTTGCTTTTGATGACATCCAGAAATTTGCCTTGGGGCACTCAGAATACAGGATAACTCCTTTGCCCTTATGAGGTAATTTACACCATGATTCAAAACTTCTGTTCCGCAAGGTTTTGATTAGGAATGATATTATATTGTTCCCTTGAGCGATTTATGGACCAATGTATAAAGTTTCCAAATAGTATGAGTTACATTCTCCAATAAAAATATTTATTCAAATAATTCTGATGTTTTTTTTATTATTTTTTTTAAATCCCCGTTACATGCCATGAATGCACTTGGGGGGGGGCATGGAGATAGAGCCCCATGCTTTCCATGACCTCTGCACTAGAATGAGGTGGTGTGGTCGGCACCACGCTCTGACCGCCTTTTATCCCCGGGAAAGACCCGGTACTCAATTTTATAGGAGGCTGAGTGAACCTCGGGGCCGTTCTGGAAGTTTGGCAACGAGAAAAAATCCTGTCACCACCGGGGATCGAACCCCGAATTCTGATGGTTAGGACTATATAACTAAACTTCTATTGTATAATGTTTGGGCTAGTTACGGATTATTAGAGGTGGCAAATCTGTGGCAGTTCTCTTGCGACTAAACTAAATTAAGCGACTATAGGCATCCAACAAGGAAAACTCAGTACGCAGAAATCAGAGGGCGTGTCTGTCTCGCGCAGATAACGTATTCTCCCGTTCCCACCATGCTCTCATGCCTACTGCAGGAGGGTAAGAGGGGTATAGCATGCGCGCCGCAAGGAGTCCGAGCTGAGTTTTGCTTGTAGGATACCTATAGTGATGACGTTTAAGTTTATTTGTGAAGAAAAAGAATAATACAGAATTTAATAGAAATTCTTTCAAGAAGAATTCTGCAACTAAATAATTCCTTACCTTACGCATTAGAAATTAACATACGAGACTTTTACCACTATTAAAACATGTCTTAATTTTTTTTTCAGTGTCATCCCTTGCTCTCTGTACTACCACGGCAAAGCACGAAAGGCAATAACTGAAGGATCTCAGAGTTTGGAATCGCTAGAAGAGTAAGTTACACTATCCACAGATGAATATTTAATTAAATTTATAAGTCAATACTTTTCCTTAAACAGAAAGTTTAGTTATTGTTTTCACAGTTTTTCAATGATAATTGTTGTTTGTTGTTTAGTCAACTGTCCGAATAGAATCAACAATTCGTTGCAGAAATTGTGTTCAAGTATGAAACGTACAAAAGTAATAATATCGATAAATACCTGAGAGCAATCCTGCTGAAATTCCGGAAGATGAAGAGTCAAAATGCTGTACATATATATTGATACTATTATTTACATTGTATTAAATTTTTACAACTGTTAATTACATTGATGTACAGTATGCTGTTATCAAATTTTTGTAACAATTACAATTACACCAGACCAGCGGAAAAAGCAAGGACTTAACAGACAGGACGAAACGTACTACCAGATTTAATGGACCGGACGAAATATCAAGGACCTTACGGAAAGGACTAAACGTCTAACAGGACCTTGTGGACCGACCAAATGTCCTGGAAGGGCTGAATGCTCCACCTTTAAGGAAATAATTCGTAAAAGCACTGAATTCAAGTAAGTAATACTGTTTTCGCTATACGATAGTATTATTGAGATTTGAAATGTGTTACATCGATTTTATATACTGTACATCACTATGTTTAATATTTTTCAAATTATGTCCAAACTATAATGGTTTTTGCCACATCTAAAATCAAAGCTCGGAAAGAATAAATTTCTTTTGTATTAGAGATATAAGAATATTCTTCTGATAAATTCATAAATATATAAGAATTTAATGTGATACAATGCCTACAACTATCATAAGTATGTTACTGTTGAGATTTTCAATTAAGAAATAAATATTTAGTTAAAGGAAGTGTAGAATAGGATGTGATGGAAAGACAATTGCAATGTTTATTTCTATCTTTGCCGGTTGTTTTCGCCAGTTCCAAGAACTGTCATTATTCACTTTTTAAAGTAACATACTTCGTACTTAGAATCCCATATTCACTTCCTGGTAGTCTTACTTGAAAAAATGCTTTTAAATATTTTGTTACCAGTCCGTGGACACTTGTAGTGAGGTTCTTTAATTCAGTTGTCAAAAGTTACGGAAATCTAAAAACCTCAGTACAATAAGTATTTCGATAGCTGCTTTTCTTTTTTTTTTTTTTAGCTCTAGTGTACATTACCGGTACTCGTTCGTAAATAGAATAATCATGGTTGATACCAATTTTTGTGTGCATACAGTTATCCTCGTTTGAATTAGTATATTAACGAATTTAATTATTGTTGAGACGATCAGAAATGTTAAGTAACTTGGTCTATTATACGATATTAATTACAATGAACGTAATAAAATTTAATTTTCAGGAGCACACGGAAAGATAGTGTTAAAATGACCCCGTGGGAGAAATTTGTACAGTCAGTACGAGCCAGGCTGACAGTTGCTCAAGTTGTAGAGGGCGTGCGAACAGATGCCAGCCTCACGTTCGACTTCTTTGCTTTACTAGTTCTCGCTGGGTAAGTGCTCCATTGAATTTATTAACAACATTTTCAAAGACTTTTAAGAAAGTTATGTTAACTAGGTTACATCATTATTTAGAATTCATCAATGTATTAGCTTTAGAGCTATTTAAAAAACAGAAGTGAACAGAGAATGCACTTGTAGGTTGGTGGATGAAGTACTGAATTCTTTAAATTGGAAATTATAAATTGGCGGAATATTTTGTGATTTAACTAGAAGATCATTTCACAAAATGAAAGATAAAAGTACTGAATTTTAAAATCATAATTTTTGTCTGAAACATCCATATTTCCTTGAAGTATATTAAGTGAACTTTCACAACATTAATATACTAATTCAATAAATAATGGCAACAATGCTGTAAATCAGTGCTCCTAGCGGTGACCACTGAAATCTTGTACTATATAATAGAGCATAGATTGTTTCATAAATTTTCAATATTGAATAACTGGAAGTAGCCATATTTTGTACATACAGTGGCTTTTTCTGATTTGTACTAAACAATACAGCCCTAAAGATACGAACAAAAGTGCTTAATAAAAATCCAAGTTGCAAGGGAAAAACATGCAACTCAGTGCTTCAGGGCAGTACAAGAAGCATGTGGGAGAGAAGTCCTACCACACTGAACTTTATAGAAAGGAAGTAATGCTGTTAGATTAGATTAGGCCTAAGTTAGAAATTGAATCAATGTTTAGCTACAGAGAAAGATTTAGAATGATCTTTTCATCGTAACGAAAGCTATTAATATTGTGGAGTTTCATAGTAAAGAGACTACACTTTTGTGTGATTACAGACTTGTGGCTGCCATGGGACTTGTGGAGAATAGCACAGTAGTTCTGGTAGCCAGCATGCTTATCTCACCTCTGATGGTAAGTTTTTTAAGTTTGTAATGTAGTAAATTACGAAATATGTCCACTTAAAAGATTCACACAGGCTACTCAGATGCATTCCAGTACTGTTTATTACTCAACGTTGAAGAACAGGACGCTAAAGCAGAGGTCTCCAAAAAGCGTATCGTCATTCGTGCTCTCGATGCTGCCCGCCGAACACAGTGTGCTGTAAGGCTAGACAAGGGGGAGAGACTCGTACCTCAACAGATGTGAGTGGTCAGTGAGGGATCGCGGCAACGGTCTGCTTTTATTTACAAATAATAACATCAAAAGAATAAAAAATATCATACGTTTGTATATTATTTTGACATACTATGAAGCTGGAGCCCCGTCTGTTGCTATTGACACAAGCCATTGCAAATTCAACCTCTTCTGTTCTATAGTGCATTTCAATGCCTGGAAAAGATCTTCTCCAGTTGTATTTTGTAATTACATCTAGAAGACATTCACACACAGTAAAATGTTCATTAACTCCTCGGATGAAAATGGCTAGGTGAGCTTTGTCATTTCTATCTGTCCAATTCAAGTGAGTAAGCTACAAATTGGTTAATTGTGGTTTCGACTTCAGATTCAATTATATTTACAATCTTGAAATTCCTTCTCTGAACTGTAATTGGAAACAATTTAATTTTCTTAAACTTTGACTTTGTTCTGGACACAATATTTTCGTAACGTCCTGTAGGTCTATGCAATGGTGCTTCTGTAAAGAGCTTAATTGATTTTCCAATATTTAAAGCTAGAACATAGCTAGCAAAAAGCTTTTTTTGTTTAAGACTGAGGACACGTGTGTGATTTGTGTTCGTATTTTCTTGTTTTATATTTATCAAAATATTTGTAGGCCTACGCACTTCACCTAAAATTAAACGAAAAACTATATGTTTGTCATGCGGAACTGAGTGTAAACGTATTGTAATATACTGATTATTATGTATAACCAACAGTTATACAGATAACCACAAAATAAATTATTTTCACATGTCCAACATGCCTGTAATTGTATGATATTCTTTGTGAAGAGTCGAGTATTGTCGTCACATGTTGAATTTTAACACACCCTTAAGAATTTTCGAACAAATTAAGCAATTCACATTCTTCCCACTAACTCAAAAAAAATGTCTCTTCCTATTCATCCTTGAATGTACTACGTCCATGATTAGAAGACATTGTGAAACGGTGTAACACTCCGACCAAAACAATAATAATGGCAGTCCGCCACTGCTCTTCGTTTGCGCATAAACATTGAATACAGTATAGGTGGGGATGGGTGAGGAGGAGCGCGCTCATTACGTACTGGCTTCGGTTCCGTTCAGGGGCTTACTCGCGAGTACACTATTGGAGACGTCTGCGCTAAAGCCTTGGTTTTTCTGATCCGACGCATGCGACGTGCGAGGTGCGAGGCCCGCCTCGCACAAATCCGGACTACACGAGAGATAGTGAGTGGTTTTTATAACTGCGAGATGCGAGATCTGCGCACCTCCTAGCTATAGAAACCACTCACTATCTTCATGTAGTCCGGATTTCTGCGAGGTGTAAGTTTAGAAAATACACTAGAGTCTCGTTAATCCAAACTAGTTAATCCGAAAATTGGTTAATCTTAACAAAATTATTTTAAGAAAAAGCTAAATTTATTGTAATAGTACAAAGTAGCAAAAAGAAAAAAATGTATAAATTCACTCAATTTCTTTTACTTTAAAAAATTATGAAAATAGCACATTCAAGGGTACTTACAACAATTAGGCCCAATTGTATAAAACTCCCTGACTAAAGATCAACTTTGATCGAAGATCGAAAAGTGAACCGAGTTCAGACACTTCTTCTATTGTATAAAACTTTTCTGCGATCAAATTATCTTGGTTCAAATGCAATCTAAGTTCACGACAAAAGGATTTGGCAACATCGCATAAACAGGTGAAATACGTGATGCGCGGACCATGTTACACAGATTTGTTCAATGTTGCCAATCTAGTGACTTTAACTCTTTTTCAACAACAATTTCTTTTAACTTTTATATTGCTTAAATAGGAATTTAGTGACCTTTGTAGCACCCCATAGCGACAAAATTTAATCTTTCTTTGTTGATAATGAGAAACCTAGCGACTTTACAACTACTTTTTGGCGACTTTCCGTATTACATTCTGTTGGAGACACTGGTTTTTTGTGCTATGTAAATAATGGCGGACAATAAGAAGAAGGTTGACTGTTTTTCAAGTTATGTTATGGTGTTTGATACTGCTAAACATAATAAAGCTTTATAAAACGACAATTTTCCTTTATTAATACAGTTAATTGAACATTTATGAATGTACCTGTCATATCCAGTAATAATTAATGGTTGTTATAAACATAATATAATTATAGGTTATGTTATTTGATACTGCTGAACACGATAGAGCCTTATAAAATATAAGCATGTTTGTGTATTAAGGCAAGAAATTGAAAGAAATATATATAAATGTACCTAACATATCTATTAAAAATAATAATAATGGATATTTTATTTGCACAATCTGTCACTCGTATATTTCAAACAGAAAAGAAATAACTGAACTTGGATCATCTAACTTAATCGGAGAAATTTCTTCAGTCAAAGTTGACTTTAGTTTGAGACAAATTAATCTCAGATTAGACTTTATACAACACAAAATTCCAAGTTCAGCTGAAACAAGGATCAATTTAACCTCCGATCTAAGATTAAATGGTTTATACAATCGGGCCTAGTGTTTTCTGTACATAATTTACAGATCTGTCATGTTCATCAAATCAAGCAGGCAGGCAGGTAGTGGTTCTAAAAATAGCAACAGGATACCCCCACCACAGTCTCTCAGCACTCGTGAATAGCATGCACTGCATTACATGAAATATTTCGGTTAATTCGAAAATCTTGTAATCCGAATAGGTCTTGGCCCCAATTAGTTCGGATTAATGAGATACTACTGTATTTACTGCTGTGAAAGTGAAAATAATTTTATTATTTCATTTTCATGAAAGCTAAAATAAAAATCGCATGTTCGAGTTACATTATTCTTCTTATATGGTAATAATAATAATAATAATAATAATAATAATAATAATAATAATTTATTTTAGCTGGCAGAGTTAAGGCCGTAAGACCTTCTCTTCCACTCAACCAGCAAAAAGTATACATAGACCTATATATGAAGGAACTTAAAAGCTACAAAGAACACAACAAATTGAGTTATATAAAAGTTACGTGTATACAAGAGTTACTTATGAATTAAAGAGTAAAATACTGTGAACTATTAAATAAACAATGAAATAAAAACTGCGTACCAAAATTAAACTAATATACAAAGAATGTTAATAATATATTTCAAATAATGCTAGATAATAGGATGAAATTATAATGAGAAGGTCCCGCGCCGTGGCGTCACGGTCTAAGGCATCCCGCCTGGGACTCGCGTTACGGAATGCGCGCTGGTTCGAGTCCTCATGGGGGAAGAAATTTTCTCATGACATTTCGGTCAGTGTATGGGACCGATGCCCACCCAGCATCGTGATGCACTTGGGGAGCTACGATAGGTAGCGAAATACGGTTGCGAATACCAGCTATAACGGCTGGGGGGTTCATCGTGCTAACCACACGATACCTCCATTCTGGTTGGATGATCGTCCACCTCTGCTTCGGCATGTGGGCGTGAGGCCAGCAGCCGGCTGGTCGGTCTAGGCCCTTCACGGGCTGTAGCGCCACGGATTATTATTATTATTATTATTATTATTATTATTATTATTATTATTATTATTATTATTATTATTATTATTATTATTATTATTGTATAATGAGAAGAATTGTGAAAATACATCGCAGTCAGAATGTATGTCTAAAGCAGGAAATTACAATGTAGTCAGTGATCGTTAAAGTCAGTATAATTAGAATAAACCTTTTGGCTATTTTTTAAAATGTTTGTCTTGCAGCCCCTATTGTATTGTATTGTTTATTACAATATATTACATAGTGTATTATACTGTACTATATTGTATTAAAATATTATATTATTTATCCTTGTCACAATCTCAATAAATACAATTATTTATTTTTATTTTGTATATAAAAATAATAATAATAATATTATTATTATTATTATATTTATTATTATTATTATTATTCATAATTTTTACATTCATGTAATACAACGCCATTTTTAAGCAAAACAACAGCTTGTATACAGACAGCATACTGGTTACGATCGTCATTTCTCTTGCGAATCATGGTCTGTATAACTTTTTATAAAAAGGAGGAGGTTGGATTTTTCTTGATAAACTTATTATATACCAACAAGGCAATAGAATTTGCTGAAAATATTTATAAAAATGTGCTGTATTTCAAATCTGTATACCTACAGTAGGGGAAGTCCGTGTAACTTGGACCAGTGTGTAACTTGATCCAATGATGCAATCACTATTTCCAGGATAGTTTGCAAGGTACTTTATACAGCGCTTTGAACCTTCTACATGGTAGGCAACTGTCCATAAATCTCATTATGCAGGGTTGGCTTGACGCGGTCATAACGGTGTCGAACATTCTGTCCCCAAATTCTTCAAATCTTTTCACATTAGTTTGACAGCGTGTTGTGCGAAGACGTTTAGAAATACAAGACTGCCTTATACATACGAAGAAATACCAGTGTTGGAGGTAAGTTGAGTGAAATTTATATCAATGTTTGTAAAGTAGTTTTTACGTAAATAATTTTTAAGTGTTTCTTTTACAATGCGTGTAAATTGAACCATCACAAAGCGTGTAACTTGAGCCAATGCTAAAATGTACCTACCCTTATAATATAACAAATTTAGAAGATAAAATTGTCCATTATGTCTTCACTAGTGTGAATTTCCAAAAATCAGAGGTCAGTGGATGAAAATTTTGTAAGGACATATAATTAAAATATTATTTATATAATATTATATAAATAATATTATTATAAAACATTACTTTAGTTTATTTCAATATTTTATTTCTTAAATTCTGTAATAAGACTTCGTTTCATTTGGTGGGTCGACAATTACAACTTTTTAACAAATTCTGCTTTCGCCATTACTTTACAGATGACTACAAGACAGGCAAGAAAAGGGAAGGGAGTGTATGGGAAGTGGAAAGAAGAAAATCTGCAACTCGCTTTAGTTGCAATATTGGAAGGGGTTGGCGTCAATGAGGCTGCACGAAGATATAATATACCTAGTGCCACACTTAAAAGATACAACAAAAGGAAGGACGCTAAAATTAGACAGCCCGGTCACCCACTTGACTTGCCACAAGAGGTGGAAAATGATCTTGTGACACATCTTCTGCAGCTAGAAAAAATGTTCTATGGGTAAATACATTACAGCAAAATGTATATTAGGGCCTACTATAGACCTACAACTTAATTCAATCAAACTTAATATAGGCCTAATACTTAATCTGCTTATTCTTTAATTTCAGATTGACACGAAGAAGTGTTATGAAATTAGCATACGAGATTGCAGAGAAGAATAAACTGGCCACTTGGTTCAACAGGAAAACGAAGTCTGCCGGCAAAGAATGGTTTTCCGGCTTTATGAAGCGCCATCCCGAACTTAGCCTTAGGCAGCCATAAGCCACATCACTTACCAGGGCTTCAGGATTCAACAGGGTTGTCGTCGGCAAGTTCTTTGACACATTGGAACACCTTGTCGACCAACACAAATTAACTGCTGCCAGAATATTCAACATGGACGAGACATCCCACAATGTCGTTCAACGCCAAGAGAAGATTTTGGCACAGAGGGGAAAACCTCAGGTTGGAGCCATTTCTTCTTGTGAGCGAGGTCAGAATGTGACAGGAGTGTATGCCATGAGTGCGAGTGGCTTCTTTGTACCTCCTATGCTGATTTACGCTAAGAAAAAAATGATGGAGTCTCTCACATTTGGAGCGCCTCCTAACACCATCTTCCGCTGTCAGGATAAGGGATGGATGGATTCTGACACATTCTGTGAATGGATTAGACACTTCATTAGAACTGTCAAACCCAGCCCTCAGGAGAAAGTACTGTTGATTTTAGATGGTCACAGTAGCCATACGCAATCGCTGAAAGCGATTGAGATCTGCCGTCAGTACGGTGTAATAATGTTATCTCTACCGTCACACTGCACGCACAATCTCCAACTGCTGGATGTGTCGTTCTTCAAACCTCTGAACACATTCATGTCAGCTGCCATATCAACGAAGATGAGGGAACTTCCAGGACAGCGGCTGAATATCCAGCACATTGCCTCACTGGTAGGAGTGACATTCCCCAGAGCAGCAAATATGCAGATTGCAATGAATGGCTTTAGGCACACTGGTCTTTGGCCTGTCGACCGAAATGTGTTTTCAGAGGCTGATTTCGCGCCTTTTTTGGTGACCGATCGGCCTTTGAATGGTGAGCCATCAGCATCAGCATCTCGGGCAGCAGAAGAAGTGGAAGGAGCA